>NC_056735.1:1477962305-1478152305 GCF_019279795.1 Protopterus annectens | reverse complement strand
CCGTCTGTCACAAATCACTCCTGACACTCTTCTCCACCCAATCCACCCTGCCTGTACGCTCTTCTTCACCTGTCTTCCACACTCACCATTACTCTGAACTGTTGATCCTAAGTACTTAAACTCATCCACCTTTACCAACTCTACTCCCTGCATCCTCACCATTCCTCTACCCTCCCTCTCATTTACACACATATATTCTGTTTTAGCCCTGCTGACCTTCATTCCTCTCCTCTCTAAACCATATCTCCACCTCTACAGGGTCTCCTCAACCTGGTCCCTACTCTCACTACATATCACAATGTCATCTGCAAACATCATAGTCCATGGGGCCTCCTGTCTAATCTCATCTGTCAACCTGTCCATCACCACTGCAAATAAGAAAGGGCTCAGAGCTGATCCTTGATGTAATCCCACCTCCACCTTAAACATATCTGTCACTCCCACCGCAGTCCTCACCAATGTCACACTACCCATGTACATATCCTGTACCACTCTTACATACTTCTTTGCCACTCCCGACTTCCTCATACAATACCACAACTCCTCTCTAGGCACCCTGTCATATGCTTTCTGTAAATCCACAAAGACACAATGCAACTCCTTCTGACCTTCTCTGTATTTCTCCAACAACACTCTCAGAGCAAATATTGCATCTGTAGTGCTCTTTCCTGGCATGAAACCATATTGCTGATCACTAATCATCACCTCCCTTCTTAACCTAGCTTCCACTACTCTTTCCCATAACTTCAAGCTGTGACTGATCAATTTTTTCCCTCTGTAGTTACTGCAGCTCTGCACATCACCCTTATTCTTAAAGATAGGTACCAAAACACTTTTTCTCCACTCCTCAGGCATCCTCTGACTTTCCAAAATTTCATTAAACAATCTGGTTAAAAATTCCACTGCCATTTCTCCTAAGCACCTCCATGCTTCCACTGGTATGTCATCTGGGCCAGCAGCCTTTCCATTCTTCATCCTCTTCATAGCTGTCTTTACTTCCTCCTTGCTAATCTGCACATCATCCAACCTTCTCTCTCTCTCATTCTCTTCATTCATTCATCAGCCCTTCAAAGTACTCTTTCCATCTACTCAACACACTCTCCTCTCTTGTGAGCACCTTTCCCTCACTATCCTTTATCACCCTTACCTGCTGCACATCTTTTCCAGCTCTGTCCCTCTGTCTAGCCAATCGGTACAGGTCATTTTCTCCCTCTTTAGTGTCCAATCTCTCATACAACTCTCTATATGCCTTATCCTTAGCCACCTCTCTCTTTGCCATGCACCACATCTCCTTATACTCATGTCTACTTTCTTCATCTCTTTGACAATCCCACTGCTTCTTCGCCAGCCTCTTCCTCTGTATACACTCCTGTCCTTTTCATTCCACCACCATGTCTCCTTGTCCTCCTTCCTCTGTCCAGATGTCATACCAAGCACCTTCCTAGCAGTCTCCCTTACTAGCTCTGTTGTAGTTACCCAGCTGTTCGGTAACTCTTCATTGCCTCCCAGTGCCTTTCTTAACTCTTCCCTGAACTCCACCTCACAATCACCCTTTTTTAACTTCCACCATTTAATCCTTGGCACTGCTTTCACACTCCTCCTCTGCTTCTTGATCACCAACATCATCCTGCAGACCACCATTCTATGCTGCTTAATTACACTTTCCCCAGTCACCACTTTACAGTCTCCAATCTCCTTCATACTGGCCCTCCTACATAGGATATAATCCACCTGTGTGCATCTTCCTCCACTGTTGTATATCACCCTATACTTCTCCCTCTTCTTAAAATACGTATTCACCACAGCCATGTCCATCCTTTTCGCAAAGTCCACAATCATCTGACCGTCTGCATTCCTCTCCTTAACACTGTACCTACCCATCACTTCCTCATCCCCTCTGTTCACTTCACCAACATGCCCATTGAAGTCCGCTCCAATCACTAGTCTCTCACCCTTGGGTACACTCACCATCACTTCATCCAACTCACTCCAAAATTTTTCTTTCTCATCCATCGCACACCCAACTTGTGAAGCTTATGCACTAACAACATTCATCATTACACCATCAATTTCAGGCTTCATAAACATCACTCTATCAGACACTCTCTTCACCTTCAAAACACTCTTGGCATACTGTTCCATTAGGATAACCCCTACCCCATTTCTTCTGCCATCCACACCATGATAGAACAATTTGAACCCGCCTCCTATACACTTGGCCTTGCTTCCCTTCCATCTGGTCTCTTGCACGCACAATATATCAACCTTCCTTCTCTCCATCATATCAGCTAGCTCTCTCCCTATACCAGTCATACTGCCAACATTCAAAGTTCCTGCCCTCAGTACTACACTCCTAACCTTCCTCTTCTCTTCCTGCCTTCGGGCATGCCTTCCCCCTCCTTTTCTTCTTCGGCCAACTGTAGCCCAATTTCCGCCAGCACCCTGCTGGCTAACAGTACTGGTGGCGGTTGTTATTAACCCGGGCCACGACCGATCCGGTATGTAATTATGAAAAGTTCTCCGCATCAGTAATTTTTGGCAGAGGTTTTACGCCGGATGCCCTTCCTGACGCAACCCTCCCCATTTATCCGGGCTTGGGACCGGCACAAAGAAATGCACTGGCTTGTGCATCCCCAGTGTCTCCCAGCCAAAAAAAAAAGTTTTCATTACCGGGGTCTGAATAACACACCAAATAGGACTGTTGGAATCACAGTTGTAGTCCCTGCTGTCACTGATCTGCACCCTTTTCTCACACCACCTAAAAAGTCTCTGCTCACTTGGCAGCAATATTAATTTCAGCACCTTCAGAAATACTGTCTCCTCCTGCTTTCTATATTCATTTTTTTTTGTTGACTTGAAATTATTTACAAACAAATTTGCATTGTTGCTGCCATTCATTTGTTTCTTAAAAAAGCTGCTGTGTATGAGGTGCCCCTTTGAATGTCTTCCCAATACATAAAACTGTAGAGTACAGCCATACAGGCATTACATACGGAAAATGTTGAGTTCCCTCCCTATTCATTTGTACTTGACTGCATTATCAGTGCAATGTAGAAGCAAAGACATTATTTGCCTGTTTCCATTGTCAAAAACAAAACTAACTTTTTTTAAAAACATGTCACCCACCTAGCCGTTAGAAATTCCTATCAAGGCTGCTTTGCTGTCACTAAGTAGTGACATTAATGTTCTTCGTGTTTCACTGTAGTCATTGCATTTGGGTAATCTGCTGGCAGGTTGCCCTCAGTCAGCCTGAATTCCAAAGTCTTGGGTCTTGCGTCAGTTGCTGTCTTCTCTTCCATGACTTCAGGTCGTCAGGGGTATAAAACATGCAGCCGACACCATTTTCTTTAGTCTTTCTTGCCGCGCGGTGCCCGAAGCAGAAGCATTTCGCAAGTGCTGGTCGGCCGACTACTGAAATATTCGAGTTTGAGTTTCAGAACCAAAGTCTTCACTAAAGCTAATTACCCCGTTGGGGAAACATTTTTCTTGCTTTTTACCGATGTCAGAAAAAGTTAATAATTGCATTACTTGTGGGAAGCAAATACCTCATAAGGATTTCCATTTATACTGTATTCCTTGCCTAGGCCCTGATCACAACATGCCTGGCTGTCGGTTTTGTGCTAGATTTAACCAATGCACTATTAAGCGTCTGTATATTTTTGCATCAAAGTATTTTAGAAACAGATTTAACTACCCAGAAATGTCGTTGGATAGCAATCTGACTACCGGAGTACATAAAAACACAAAGAAAAGGACAGAGAAAGGCAGTCAAGATCCAAAACCGATGGCGAAGCTTCTCCTAAGCCAGTCGCCAGTTTGCCGGTACTCAGTGAGGCGCTTTCGCAGCCCCTGATACCCGCTACCTTCGAGTCGCAGGCCTCTACCGACACCCATGTGGAGTCCGGCATGCCGCAAGATTCTCAAGGTATTGGACCGACAGATGTATCTCCCTCGGATGGGTCCGGAGCCACTGAGCAGGTACCAGCTTCTGAGGGTGTATTCAGACCTCAACATTTGTATATCAAACTGACGACAGCTGCAAAATCAAAGAAAAAAGCAACTTCTAAAACTAAAAATAACGATGCCTGAGCCACGTGCACAGGCCTCTATGCCTAAAAAACAGATGATCAAAATGGCTGAAGACCTTTTTACCTTGATCAGGGGTACCCATCCCCCTCCAGCTAGGTCTAGGCAAGACACTGATTATGAATCTTCAGATCAGGTTTCTATTTCTTCTGATTCCTCTTCTGATCAAGAATTATCTTTACCTCCCTATGAGGATTCTAATGCTGAGGAGTATATTCCATCTGCATCTGCTCCTGAGGATTATTAATTTGGAGAAACCTTGCATACTTTGAGGGAGCATTTTCACTGGGAGAGTCAAGACTTCCCAGAATCAAAAAAGAGGCTCAGGGATTTTCTTCTTCTGTGGATGATGTATTTTTGGAGTCAAGCCTGACCCCTGACTCCTTACCTCCAGCTCCCAGTAAGCCTGACAGATATTACAGGGTCCCTGACTCACATAAATTTTTATTTAGAAACCCTCCTGCTGATCCTGAAACTATTTCACAGGGTCCAAAGGGAGTTAAGGCCTCAACAGCAAAAAATCCTACCCCCTCTGACAGAGATTCAAGGGCACTGGACAGATGGGGAAAAAAGGTTTATACATCTGCAACCTTGGCAATCAGGGCCTTAAACTGTCAATTTCATATGCTTAAGTACCAACAACATGTTGTGGGATTGCTGAAACAGAAAATGATGTTGATTAAAGAATTGCAAGAATTATTGCATGCAGCTGAACTAGTTGGAAAGCATACTTTGCAATGTGGTTTTGATTCTTTAGAGGCCTCTTGCAGGGCCGCAGTTACTGGATCTGTGATTAGGAGGCATGCCTGGTTAAAGGAACAAAATTTGCCTGATCATGTTAAAGCTAAATTGCTAGATGCACCTTTACAGCATGACTCTCTGTTTGGTATTAAGGCAGAAGAGGTTTTAAAGAAAATGGAAGACAAAGCTAAGTCCATGCAAACTGTTAAAGACTTCTTACAAGTGCAGCCACCAAGATTCAGTAGACACTGGCCTACAAAAAATTGGTCCTTTCCTGTGTCAGACAGAGCTCAAAGGGGCAAATCCAGACGCCCTAAGGGTTCCAGATACCAGGCGCAAGACTCATATTGGTCAAAGCAATGGGGCGTATCCACCTCCAAATCTAGAGGAGATAAAGCGCAAACCTACAGAAAGCAATCCCAATGACTTCCCTCTGCCTACACCAAGCACTTATTTTTTGGCAGCACCCATAGAGGGAAAATTAGCACTTTTTGCTCAAAATTGGCAGTTAGTAACCCAGGACAAGTGGGTACTAAACATCGTATCACAGGGATACAGATTCCATTTCCACACTCTGCCAATGGCAAATGGTTGGCCAGATCTGCCAAAAAATCAATGGGCAGAGGCACAGAAACAGGTTACGTCCCTCAGGGATATGGGGGCCATTCAGACAGTACCAGAACAGGAAAAAGGACAAGGTTTTTACTCAAGACTGTTCTTGGTGCCCAGAAAGGACAAGGCCAGGTGGCCAATACTGGATTTATCGATTTTTAACACATACCTGGACATTCCAGATTTCAAAATGCTGACTTTGCAACAGCTTCTGCCCATGCTGGGCAAGAAAGCTTGGCTGGTGACTTTAGACCTAAAAGAGGTATACCTGCATGTCCCAATAAGACAGTCGTGCAGAAGATACTTCAGATTCAAGGCTGGTTTAATGCATTACCAATTCTCTGCACTGCCCTTTGGCTTATCTACTGCGCCCAGGGTCTTTACAAAGTGCCTGGCACCAGTAATTGCATTTTGCAGACAAAGAAGTATACAAATATATCCTTACTTGGACGACTGTCTCATTCAAGCAGAGAACAAGGACACTCTTCTTCGACACATGGCGTTTGTGAAAAGGCTTCTAACATGCCTAGGGTACACAATAAACGAAAAGAAATCACAAGTGGTACCCTCTCAAAAGATAACATTCCTGGGTGCAGTATTGAATACAACTGCCCAGATGGCTTACCTCACACCAGACAAACAAAGGCAACTGACTACTTACTTCAAACGGATGGCAACAAAAACCCAGTCTTCTGCAAGATAAATTCTGCAGGCTCTGGGCTTCATGGCATCCTGCATCCTGCTAATTCCATATGCAAGACTGCATATGAGGAAACTTCAGTGGTACCTAAAAAGGTTATGGAGTCAACATTCACACAGTCTGGAAACAATGATTCCTGTCATTCCCTGCCTGCAACAGGAGTTTCTATGGTGGGCAAGGGCCTGTCACCAAAACATGGGACGGCCCTTCACTCTGTCCCCTGCCAACCAAACCTTAACAACAGGCGCATCAGATTATGCCTGGAGGCCCACAGGAAGATGCATTCAGGGCATATGGGCACCAAAGCAAATGCAGCTACATATCAACCCGAAAGAGATGCTAGCTGTTCAAAATGCCCTAACGGCCGTCAAGGACGTACTTCATCCAGGACAACTACTGATAAAGACGGACAACACCACAGTCATGTGGTATATAAATAAGCAAGGGGGCACACACTCATACCCCCTTTGCAGATTAGCCATGGCACTGTGGGACACAGCTTTGACCTACCAAATACATCTTCAAGCTCAATTCCTGCCAGGAAAACAAAACACTCTGGCAGACGATTTAAGTAGAAACCTTATGGATCCTCACGAGTGGAAACTAAATCCACAAGTCTTCAGCATAATAACAGAGAAATGGGGAAGCCCAGACATAGAGCTATTTGCCTCTCCTCAAAATTATCATTTGAAAAGATTCTGCACAAGGACTTATCACAGACAAGCATGGAAAGTAGACGCCCTATCCTTCAGTTGGAAAAACCTATCAGTTTACGCCTTTCCTCTTCTACCCAAGGTCCTCCTAAAAGTCAGACAAGAGAAGCCAAAGATGATATTAATTGCCCCGTACTGGCCCTGCCAATACTGGTACCCAATCCTAAGGAACTTGTCTCAATACCCAGCTTGGACCTTGCCTCAAAGACCACAACTACTGTCCCAGCAAAACAGTCATATTCTGCACAATCAACTACAGACTCTGAACCTGGCAGCATGGCTAATCATGTAATCATACAAACAACACCTTTCAGTAAAGCTGTGATGGATGTCATTTTGGAAGCCAGAAGGCCTAGTACTAGAAAGTCTTATGCTGACAAATGGAAGAGATTATGTGCTTGGAATCAAGCACAAGGAACTGATACAGCAGAACCACATATTCCTCCAATATTACAATACTTAACTGAGATGCTTGACAAAGGCCTATCTTTCTCATCAATCAAAATCCATGCCTCTGCCATTTCAGTTCATTACAATACAGAGCCACCAATCTTTTCTCATCCTTTACTAAAGCAGTGTCTTAGAAGAGCCAAAAATTTAAGGCCTCCTAGAAGATCACCACTACCTGCATGGGACCTCAATTATGTGTTGGAAAAGCTCACCCTGCCTCCATTTGAACCAGCTGCTACCGCTGACATAAAGTTCTTATCATGGAAGACAGCTCTGCTACTAGCAATTACTTCAGCAAGAAGAGTTTCAGAGATACAGGTCCTTATGGCTGTAGAGCCTTTTATCATATTTCACCCAGACAGGGTTGTCTCTGAGGACAAATCCTACTTTTATGCCTGTGGTGGTTTCCAGTGTGGCTCTTAACCAAACAATTCATCTGCCAACTTTTTATCCAAATCCGCAGAACAAAGGGGAGAGAATTCTGCATTCCTTGGATGTACACAGACAGCTAAGATTCTACTTGAGCAGGACTAAAGCTCTAAGAAAAACTGAGCAATTACTAGTGTCATATGCTGCAGGATCAGAAGGAAAGGCTATTTCAAAGCAGACAATTTCAAAGTGGATAAGCCACTGCATCCGTTTCTGCTGCTTACAACATGGTAAACCTGTGCCCAAGGGCATTAGGTCTCATTCCACCAGAGCTGCAGCTGCTTCAGCAGCCTTTCTCAGGGGAGTACCAACCTAAGACATTCTAGAGGCTGCTACTTGGAGTTCTGTTCACACCTTTACAAAGCATTACCATTTGCATCTCTACTCTAAGTCCAGGGCAGGCTTTGCCACTGCAGTGCTGCAGGACCTTATAGCCACACCTAATGCTGTTTAGCTCCAGCCTCCCAACCATAGCTTTGGGATTCTACCCAAATGTAATGACTGCAACAGTGAAACACGAAGAACATAGTACAGTTGTGTACACTTACCATAAATGTAGATGTTCGAGTGTATTCACTGTTGCAGTCCAGGTTACCCTCCCGCCGTCCCCCTGTCATTCTAAAGTTTATCTTTCCTTCTGTATTTTCTACAGCCTATGTGGTGTATTTGCTTGTAGATGAAGGTAAAGTTTATATTGATGCATGTATATTTATATTTATATATATAATATTGCTACCTTTTTGGGGGCACCTGATGTCGGGGGCAAGAAAAACTAAAGAAAATGGCGTTGGCTGCATGTTTTATACCCCTGACGACCTGACGTCATGGAAGAGAAGACAGCAACCGACGCAGGACCCAAGACTTTGGAATTCAGGCCGACTGAGGGCAACCTGCCAGCATATTACCCAAATGTAATGACTGCAACAGTGAATACACTCGAACATCTACATTTATGGTAAGTGTACACAACTGTACTTTCTGGTCCAGACTAAAGTTAAGTTTCTAGCAACTTCTTTGTCTGTCTTTTCATGTGCTCCTCTCTGTGTCCTTTTCGTAGTCCAGTTGACCATGTTCTGTTGCATAATTTAACACTTGTCTACACTATAACGTTATAGGGGAATTCAAAACTGAAGGAAGGAATGGGAAGGCATGGATACATTATTATAATATCCTTTATAATAGGATGTACAATATCTTAAAACTAGGATGATTATATTAGTAGGCATGACCCTGGTGACTGGGGTTCAGTTAGAGGCTGGGGTACGCGATGGTGCAGACAAGGAAGGAGGATGGCTTTCTCATCCCTTTGGGTGGGGATGGTAATTCCCATCCAGTTCATGCCTCTAATGTAATGACACAGCCTCAGCTGGAGTCTAATTATGATGAAAGGAAGTGGTTCAGTAGAGATGTGGTGTGACCACCCAAGCTGGTGACAGTTACCCTTGTCTGTCATGTGGAGGAGCATGCAAGCACTGATAGAGGAGCATTGATGATCCTTGTGGTTATGCAAGTGCTGACATCACCAAGTGAGGAGAGTTAGGATGTGTATAAAAATGCCCTTGTAGTTGAGATGTTGGCAAGGAAACAAGCAGCTCTCTTGATTTCCTGAATGATCCTCAAGACGTCTTTCATGTCAATGCTTCTAAGGAGTACCTAGTACAGGAATAGGCTCAAGTCCAGTTGGTAGTGGCTTAACGGTCGGTAGGAGTGGGACAAGAAGGATGAAAAAAAAAGTAGATAGGACCTGATAACATTCCATCTGAAGCCTGAAGGCAGATACTGGTATCCATGTCCTTAATACAGCAGATGCAGAGAAAAAGAAAAAGTACCTCAGAAGTGGAAACTAGGCTGTACTTTTATGTTGCCTAAGAAAAGAGGTATGAACGTTTGTTAGAACTGGCAAGGGGCGTAGGTCTTATTAATCACAAGCAAGATCTTTGCCAGGTTACTTATAAAAAGAAGTAGGATAGTCATGTGGTGAATGCGTTTGCAGCATGACATTCACCAAAGTACTGTCAGCTTGATTTAGAGACTCCACAAAGACATATCTGGTTGAGCTATTCATAGCTTTGACCTGTCAGCACCGTTCACTTTTAAAACAATGGTTACACAAGGATATTTGCTGTCACCCTTGATTTTCTTGTTTGTGATTGACTGGGTATTGAAGGCAGCCATGGAATCTAGTGGACCCTGACCCAAATACTGGAGGATTAGATTTTGCTGCTGATATCTGCCTGTCATCACATTCTCACCAATATAAATTCAAATCAAGGTCGATGTGGCTGTATTGTGTTGCTAAGTCAGAAGGACTAGACATCAGTGACACCAGGACCAACAAGAGTCTTCAATGATGTGTTATATGCAAAGCACTCATTACTGTAGATGAACAGGTTTAGAAGATGTTGACCACTTCACGTACCTGGAGAAGTATTGTTAACATGATGGGGAAGTATAAATGATGATGACAAAGCCAGGATGATCAAAGCTTAACATGAGTGTGTTACCATGAGGCCAGTGTGGAGAAATGACAACCTCATCAGGTGTAGGAAACTGAGGATTTTCAACACTGTTGTGAAGTCCTTATTGTGTCATATGGATCAGAAACTTAGCACTAAGCCAAGAGCATTATTTGCAAAACTGCAAGTCTTTCTTAAAACTTGCCTTTGACAGATTTTTTTGTATCTATTGGACTGAAAAAAAAAATTTCATCAAGAGGCCTGGAGAAGAACGAAACAAAGTACGGTCAACTCTGGAAGATAGAGGTGGAGTGTGCATATCTTGTGTATAAAAAAATGTAGCAAAACACAAGCCTCTTAGCTTCCCTTAAGGACTCCTTTTGAACTTCTTATAGAAACAGATCCAAAAAAACCGAAACAGTGTCCAAACTGGCAGAAATCTTTTATTTTAAAACGTAAGCACTTTCAGGTTAAAAAAAAACCTTCATCAGACAAACTTCACATAACCATTACAGTCTTTAAATATTACAATAGTTCTAAAAGCAACCAAATACTTTCTATACTTAACCCGCCTTTTCTTTAAGGCTGGTTTTAAAGGTACAGAGCTATTTAATCCAGGTGGGTTATCAGCAGCCAACTGTATGATCCATCTTAATTCTGCATAATCTGTATCATTAACAATACCCCCCCCCCTTTTTTTTAGAATTGTTTTAATATTTAAAGACTGTAATTGTTATATGAAGTTTGTCTGATGAAGGTTTTTTTAACCTGAAAGTGCTTACGTTTTATAATAAAAGATTTCGGCCAGTTTGGACTCCGTTTTGTTTGTTTTTGGATCTATATCTTGTGTATAAGATTGAACAAATTCCCATGTCATGTCATGTTTTGGACAGGGATCCACAGGAAGAATGCAGAAGAGGAATACCAGCTAAGACATTTAGATGGACACTCAAGTCAGAACTTCAGGTACATCTGTATATCATGGTTAGAAGCAAATAAGGCAGCCCGAAACGAATAAGAATGGAGACTGGAAGTAAAGGCCATGTACTCAAACCAGAGTAAAGATAAATGAATAAGGGAAGTAGAAAATTTTTAGCATTCTTAGCATAAAAAAACTCAAATTCAGTGTCTTTTTATTTCGTATAACTGCAACTTATTGAATTAAAAAAAAAAAAAAAAGAATAAATATATATATATATATATGGTCTACATTACTACTTCGAATGCACAATTGTCCAAATGCCGTAACATCGAACTGGGAAGTACGAAATATCAAAATAGCGAAGCCACGGAACACAGAATTTTTTTCCCAGGTAAAAAATTCAGTGGGCCATTTCCACGGCTTTGCTATTTCCTCCACTGGGGTGCGATCTTGGAGTTGGTATATTTATGTAGTGGGGGTGGGGGCGGAGCCCCCCACATTAGGAAAAGTTTGAAGTGTACGTGTGTTGTTTGGTTTTATACTGGAACAGCGATTTTTTCCCCTAGGAAAAAAATCGCTGTTCTGAGTGTTAGAAGTTATTGCATTTCGAACTTCCGGGTTCGACATTTATGTAGTCGAACTTATTGCAGTTCGACTATGTGATATAGACCTATATATATATATATATATATATATATATATATATATATATATATATACATATATATATACACACACATGCACACACACACACACACACACACGTCTGTACGTATCTCTCTCTCTCTCTCTATATATATATATATATATATATATATATATGTGTGTGTGTGTGTGTATATATGTATTTATTTCTGCCTATATCACATACATATATATATATATGTATGTGTGTGTCTGCGTGTATATATATATATATATATATATATTATATATATATATATATATATATATATATATATATATATATATATATTTATATATATATATATATATATATATATATAGTTCCCCCTGCATTTGTCGAACGACATTTCTTTGACAGATGCAAGGGTGTGGTTTAATGACTACAGTACAGATAGCCAAGAAGTAGAATATCAGTGGTGTGTAATTTCGAGACAAGTAAGTGGGGTTGGAGGGTGAGAATGTTTGTGTATGTGAGTTAGAGTTAGGGTTGCGGACGAGTGAAGGATAGGTGTTGTATGCTTGTATGCGAGTTTGTGTATTTTAGGGTCAGTGTTAAGTTAGAGGATAGATGTGTTGTTTGCATGTGGCCCACTGCCTTCTTTAGTTATGGATGCTAACCTTAACCCTAACTACCTCTTCCATCAACCTTAACCGTACACTTTACCTTAATAAAAACCTTCCTGTAACACTGCTGCTATTCAGATGAATTTAAGCTTAGTGTTATGGGTGGTTTTAGTGTTAAAATTGGAAAAATATAGATGTTCTTCGTGTTTCACTATTGCGGTCATCACCTATCCGGTGGGTTATCCTTGCTGTGGTACCCCTCAGCCGGCCCTAATATCAGAGTCAGTGGTTTTCTGCGTTGGCTGCAGTCTGACGTCAGGTCATCAGTGCTATAAAGCAAGGCAGCTGATGTCATTACATCAGTCTTTCTTGCCGTGGAGCCCGTAACAGAAGCAGTTTGCATGAGTGCCGGTCGGTCGCTACCAGAGTTTGAATTTCAGCTGAAAGCGTCTAAAGCTAAGTACCGCATTGGAGACCCTTTTTTCTTGCACTAACTGATGTCCGAAAAAGTTAACAATTGTCTCGCCTGCGGAAAGCAGATCCCACACCGAGACTTCCGTTCTTACTGTGTCACTTGTTTAGGCCCAGACCACGACGTCCCCCGTTGCTGGCTCTGTGTCCTCTTTAATGCGAGAACCATTCACCGTAGAGCTGTTATTGTAGACAGTTCTTTTCGTGTTCAGTCTTTGCATTCCGATATGGCATTCATCAGCCAACAATCCATGGACATTCCGAAAAAATGCAGAGGCAAAGACAGAGACAGCTCACACAAGGCTAAGCCTTCCGATGATGCTACCGCTAAGCAGGTCGTCAGCTCTCTGGAATTCATGCTTTCGCAGCCCCTGCTGCCTGATTCGATATCTACGCAGGCCTCTACCGAGACCCTTTTGGTGTCCGATATGCCACAGAAATCTTCTTAATCTTCTGAGCCTTTGGCTGTCTCTGGAGCCGCGACGCCAGCACCGGCTTCCGAGGAGGCCTTTTGCACTACCGAGTTTAGACAAAAAAACAACGTCTTCACATCCAACTACCATTTCTCTCAGACCGACGGATTCTCTCAGGACTAGAAGCCAGGCCACTCCTAGAAAATCTGCTTCTAGCCACCATCTTGCTCCTGCTCCGCCACCCCAAGCACAAATGCTTAAAATGGTGAAGGATCTCATCTCCCTTATCCGCGGTAGTCAGGCCACAACTTCTAAAAGGAAAAGGCACCCTTGCCCAGAAATTATGACAGAACAGGATTCTGAGGAATCAGACTATTCAGATTTTGAAGAGGAACAGCAACCTCAGACTGCTTATGAGGATTCAGATGCAGAGGAATCATCCATCCCTCCCCTCAAGAGGACCTTTCCTTTGGGGAAACCCTTCACACCCTCGGGGAACATTTCCAATGGGCATCTCAGGACTTCCCCCAGTCTAAGAAAAGACATAGAGCGTTTTTGGACCTGTCCCAGCACAGACCCCTGGCCATCCCCACTATTTTAGAAGTGGTGGATGATGTTTTCCATGAATCCAGCTTAGCCCCTGACACCCACCTACCTGCTCCCAGTAAACCTGACAGGTATTACAGAGTACTGGATTCTCACAAATGTCTGTACAGAAATCCTGCTGCAGACCCAGAGGTAATTATACAGGGACCTAAAGGAGCTAAGACTAGTTTTGCCAAGAATCTTATTCCTTCTGACAAGGACTGAAGAGCTCTGGACAGATGGGATAAAAAAGTATACACCTCTGCAACCGTAGCTATCAGAGCACTCGGTTGTCAGTTCCATATGTTAAAATATCAGCAACACACTTTGGAACTATTACAACAAAAGATTTCTACCTTTCCTGACTGTGCCAATTCAAAAGAGTCAGCATATTTACTGCACTCTGCTTGTCAAGTGGCCCAACACTCTTTACACTGCGGATATGACGCCTTAGAAGCCTCTAACAGTCCAGCAGTGAAAGAATCTGTCATTAGGAGATATGCATGGCTGAAGGAACAACCTCTCCCTGATCATGTCAAGTCTAAACTTATTGATGCACCCGTGGATAATGAGCGCTTCTTTGGAGTAAAAGCAGAAGAGGTGCTTAAAAAGATGGAAGACAAAGCAAAATCTATGTAAACAGTAAAATATTTTTTTCAGGTTCAGCCTCCCAGGTTCAGCAGGAACTTTCCCTCAAAGCACTGGTCCTTCCTTGCACCTACCAGACAGGGCAAGGTAAGCCTCACAGGGACAGACCATCCAGGCCCCTATCCCAGGGCCAGTAGAGAAGCAGTGGACCACTTCCGCCCCAGAGGCAGGGAGCTGTAAGCCACCTTTCTATGGAAAAAACTCACAATGACTCCCCCTCCCCCCTCTACCCTCCCTTCACTCACCAAAAACTAGGAGGAAGGCACTCCCTCTTCAAAGAAAATTGACTTTCTGTAACAGAGGACCAGTGGGTCTTAAAGATCATTTTTCAGGGATACAAATTCTCTTTCAGTGAACTCCCAATTCCAAGAGGGTACCCAGACTTACCTCTGAATCAGTGGGCAGAGGCTTTGAAACAGGTCCAAACTCTCATATCCCAGGGGGCAGTAGAAACGGTCCCCTCAGATCAAACTGGCAAAGGCTTTTATTCCAGACTATTCCTTGTTCCCACGAAAGAGGGCACTTGGTGCCCCATCCTAGATTTATCCATTCTGAACACCTCCCTGGTGGTCCCCAGATTCAGAATGCTAACTTTGCAGCAGCTGCTGCCTATGCTAACAAAAAATGCTTGGCTAGTGACCCTAGACCTAAAAGATGCTCACCTCCCCATCCCCATAAGGGAATCCTGCAGGAAATTCCTGCATTTCAGAACAGGATCAGAACACTTTCAGTTCTCTGCACTGCCCTTTGGCTTATCTACTGCACCCAGAGTATTCACCAAATGCTTAGCCCCGGACATAGCATTTTGCAGACAGAGAAATATACCCTTACCTGGATGACTGCCTCATTCAGGCAGAGTGCAAAGAAAAGCTGCTCCAGGATCTTCTCTTTGTCAAATCCCTCCTAACTTCCCTAGGGTTCACCATCAACGAGGAGAAATCAAAGCAAACTCCCACTAGGAAGATCATTTTCTTGGGAGCTCTGCTAGACACAGCATCCCAAATGGCCTTCCTATCCCCAGAAAAGCAGAGCTTCCTGCCTCTCTACTTTACCCAGCTGGCTTCCAGAAGTCACTACGAGAAAGTTCCTGCAAGCCCTGGGATACATGACATCTTGCATCCTTCTAATTCCTCTGGCCAGACTTCCCATAAGAAAACTTCAGTGGTATCTAAAGAACCTTTGGTGCCAGCACTCTGTCTCTAGAGACCTCTCTCCCTCTGATCCCATGTATAAGAGCCAAGTTTCTCTGGTGGGCAGAGGCCTGTGCCAAGAACAAGGGTCTTCCCTTCTTTCTCCACCCTACCGGCAAGGCCATCACCACCGACACCTCAGACATTGCTTGGGTCGCTCACCTAGTAGGCAGGTGCACCCAAGGTCTTTGAGATGCCCAGCACCTTCCGTTACACATCAGTCAGAAAGAAATGATGGCAGTACAAAAGGCTCTGACATCCTTCAAACCCAATCTCAGGCCAGGGGTTCTCCTTATAAAAACAGACAACACCACAGTAATGTGGTATATCAACAAACAGGGAGGGATGCAATCTTACCATCTGTGCAGGCTAGTCCTGAACCTCTGGCTGTCATCCCCCTCCATAGGTCTACATCTGATTGCCCAATACCTTCCAGGGGTCAACAACACCCTGGCAGACCACCTAAGCAGAAACCTATTGGACCCCCACAAATGGCAGCTCCACAGGGAAATCTTTCTGCAAATCACTCAGGAGTGGGGGACTGTGGAGGTGGATCTCTTTGCCTCACACCTCAACCACCAGCTGCAAAAGTTCCGTAGCAGGGAGTATCATTTCCTAGCATGGAAGGTGGATGCCTTGACCTTACCCTGGAACTCCCTCTTTGTGTACGTGTTTCCTCCTCTGCCTCTTATTCCGAAGGTACTGATCAGAAGGGAGGAGAGACCAAAGGCCATCCTCATTGCTCCAGATTGGCCCAGACAGCAATTGGTACCCCTTACTGTGCAGCCTGACCTTACAGCCCCTCAAGAAGCTTACCCTGATCTCAGACCTCTTGACCCATGTGAGGGGGGAGATAATGCACCAAGACTTGCAGACTCTCAATCTTTCAGCATGGCTTATACCTTAAAAGCTTAACGAGGAGTCCCTGTTAAGCAAACAGGTCCTAGACATTATCACAGAGGCCAGAAGGCCCAGCACGAGAAAATCTTATACAGGGAAATGGAAAATTTTCTGCTTCTGGAGCCAGTCCAGAGGGGCCAGTACCTCACATCCTTCCATCCCTCTTATCTTGGATTACCTAGCCGAGTTGCTCAATAGTCGTCTCTCTTTCTCCTGTATTAAAATCCATGCCTCAGCCATTTCAGACCATTAGGATTCAGACCTACCCCTCTTCTTTCATCCTTTGATTAAACAATTCCTCAGAGGGGCTTCTAATATCAGACCTCCCATGCCACCCTGGGACCTGAATAATGTTTTAGAAAAACTAACCTTACCTCCTTTCGAACCTGCTGCTTCAACAGAATTGAAATACCTCTCCTGGAAGACCGGCTTCCTACTAGCTATCACTTCAGCCAGAAGGGTATCAGAACTTCAGGCTGTCATGGCTGTTGAGCCCTTCATCATTTTCCATGCAGACAAGGTATCCCTGAGGACTAATCCCTCCTTTATGCCCAAGGTGGTATCTGATGTGACCTTCAATCAGGCCATACACCTACTCACCTTCTTTCCCAACCCTCAAAACAAGGCGGAAAGAATTCTGCACTCACTAGACATGCACAGACAACTCCGATACTATCTGGACCATACTAAACCCTTCAGAAAAACAGACCAGCTGCTTGTCAGCTTTGCCCCTGGGGCAGAGGGGAAGCCCATTTCCAAGCAAACCATTTCCAAATGGATATCACAGTGTATCCATTTCTGCTACAGACTACATGGGAAACCCCCTTAAGTCTATTTGTACCCATTCCAATAGGGCAGTCTCCACTTCCACAGCCATTCTCAAGAGGACTCCCCACCAGGGACATCTTGGAAGCTGCCACCTGGATCTCTGTCCATACCTTTACAAAGCATTATCACGTACCTCTTTTTTCTAAGTCTAGGGCAGGGTTTGCCTCTGCAGTTCTTGCTGACCCATGCCTAAGGCTCTAACCTATCCTTCCACCCCTCTCCTCAGTTTTGGGAATCCTCCCACAGGTGATGATTGCAACATTGAAACATGAAGAACATAGTACAGTTGTGTACACTTACCATAAATGTAGATGTTCGAGTATATTCACTGTTGCAGTCCTGGTTTCCCTCCCTCTATCCCCCTTATATCCTCTTCCCCTAGGGGGGACATAAGCTTCCCATGGTGGCTTTTAGCCACCAGGACCACTTTACCTTATTTTCTTGTGCTTCTGATGGGTTAGGGCAAGAAAAACTGATGTAATGACATTGGCTGCCTTGCTTTATAGCACTGACGACCTGACTTCAGACTACAGGCGACTGCAGCCGATGCAGAAAAACATTGACTCTGGTATTCGAGCTGGCCGAAGGCTACCACAGCAGGGATAACCCACAGGTGATGACTGCAACAGTGAATACACTTGAACATCTACTTTTGTGGTAAGTGTACACAACTGTACTTTTTCCTTTTTCAGTATTATTTCATTCAATATTGTTTATGTTCAGTATTGTGTATGTTCAAACTTCTTATTTGGCAGTGTTTTCACTTTGACATTAGAGTAGTTCGATCATACACAATAGAATCATACATATATAAATATGCATGTGTGTGTGTTAACTGCGAGTGTGAGAGATACTCTGGTCAAGAGCAGGATCTTACCTGTCAACTTCTTTACGCCTTTGCTGAAGAATTCTAGCAAAACCAAATGTAATGTGCGGGCTTATAGTAATATTTAATACAAATTTTCAATCAACATGCCTTTTCAGAACAATAAGAAGTGTGAAACTCTTAATATCTGGTATTATTGACTTACTGTAATCCTCCATGATTTATAGACAATAAACATGTTATGAGGATTATATTAAAAATGTAAAGCAAAATCAGAAGCAGCTGAAAGTTACAGATGTGATATTATTGCCTGTGGAGGTACAGATTACTAGTTTACAAATAGCTAGCAGGAGAACACAGGAAAAGAGATGATTGTTAAATTTAATAGTGAATCATACAAAGGTAGAGGATTTCTTGTCAGATTCCAAGGAGATTGTTTATTAAATAGTGGAGATTTTACTCTTAGTGAAGGCATATAAGATGTCAGCAGGCACTGTTAATTTAGTACCCGTGCATAAGGTTGATTATAGGAGCAGTTGAGAATTTTCACTTCACCTTCACCCCTTCAGCTATGATTGGAATCTAGATTTTCAGTTTGGTCTAGAATTTCAGTCCATCAGAGCATATAAAACATTGTGTGATTTAATTCTTTTAGTCAACATGTTTTAAAGAAGCTAGGGAAATCTGTCTGAAAGATGCAGTTGTAGTTTGAATTGTGAAAAAAATATATATGCTTTGGAAGTGAACATTACTTTTTTTTCTGTAAATTTAATAGAGGAGAACCTGTCTGTACTTTGTATGTATCTGCTTTGCATATTTTTAAACAGTATAGTATTTTATGATAGACGTGTTATTGCTATACCTTTGCTGCTGGTGCTGGTTGACAAATGGTATTAATACCTACTTGAAACACAAGATCCACGTAGGTGCTTACCTCCGTGTAATGTCTCATCTAAATAATGGCACCTCGAGGGTGTAGTACACACACCTCACCTCTGTTGTGCCATGGTGCATGACAGTGTTGGTACTGGAATTTGAATGCAGGCACCTCATATGATGTTAGAACCCACAGCCCTACAGATCTTGTGGCATCACAGTGGGTTTGCTACACACTGAACTACTGACACTGCTCATAAGCATGTCATAAAGTAAAACAGATGGCATGGATACAAATACACCAGCTGGGGTTATAGCCACTGCCTGGGTGCCCACTTTAATGACATGGAGTCTTCATGTACATGATTAGGACACAGGTGGTTTCCTCCAAAAAGATTGGAAAAAAGTATAAATCCCACTCACTTGTACCTTCCCGTATCAGTCATTCTATGGATGCTTCTGAAAGCAAGAGTAAAAACCGTAATGTATCCTTATAACTCTAGACTGACTCTGATGACGACAGAGGATCTGGTAACTCTTCCTCAGTCCATCAAGCTCCTCAGTCAGAGAAATTGGACTGGGGCATAGCAGCTTCAGCTTCCTCAGACTAACAGCTTGATCGGTATCAGGTTGATACTTCACCGCCCGTTATTTTCAGCACAGGTACTGTCTACACTTTGAGGTCTATTGTCAGCAAGTTGTTCCATATAAATGGACTTGGCTGTCAGTGTGATATGAGAAGACAGCTTTTGTACCTTCCCTCTTGCCCTCTTCCACAGTTCCTGTAGTACACAGTGGTGCTATTAAGCAGGGCTTGGGTAACTCTTCTGGTGTGATATAAGGGACAAACTGGTTCTGTTTGCTAGGAAAGCTAACAGAATAAGGGAATTTGGCAGTCATGTGGATACACAGCTGTGTTCTTTTCCTTTGTGTGTGCACTGTAAAAGAGATCTGTGTAATACGGAGTAAGTAAAGAACTACGAAATGACCCTGCAGGGGTATAGGTAGGTTTACACAACATAGCGTAGCCAGGCATGTGCTATGTACACAACAATGTACAATTTTTGTTATAATTTATTTATTTTGTGTAATGAGATGTACTAGATGAATCTAGGTTTTAAAATGATGTGTTGTATTTACCATACTTTTACAGATTTTGTTAAAAGCTGGTTTTAAAATGATGTGCTGATGTTCTTCGTCTTCCATTGCTGCAGTCCTGACTATTGGGGTATAGTCCGCGTCCCAGTCGGCCCGAATACCAGAGTATAAGGCTGACGTCGGTCAGGGCGCATTAGACTGACGTCAGTACGTCAGGGTACTAATGCGCATGACCGACGTCATATCCTCAGTCTTTTTTGCCGCATGGTCCGATGCAGAAGCAATTTTGCGAGTGCAGGTTGGCGTTCTGAGATTTTCCGAAACCGGAGTTTCAGACCGAAACAGAGTTGGCTAAGTAACCCCGTTGGGGAACATTTTGGTTTTTTCTTGCCTCAGTATTTAACCGGATGTCAGAAAAAGTGAATAACTGTATTTCTTGTGGGAAGCAGATACCGCATAGGGATTATCATACATTGTGTATACCTTGTTTAGGGCCTGAGCACGACGTTGTTGGTTGCCGCTCTTGTGCTAGATTTAACAAGCGCACTATTAAGAGGAGGCTAGATTGTGCTAGGTTAGTGTTGCAATTATAATATGCCGTCGGATGCTCCGACGCCCGCTTCATCCAAGAAGCGCAAGGACAAAACAGTGAAGCCTGGGGGTGGGGAACCGCAGTCCCGGACGCCGGTTCTTTAGTAGGCTCAGTGGAGCCAGAGGTTTTGCCAGGAGTCTCCGTGGAGTCTCAGGCGGATACTTTATTGTTACAGGATGTGCCTTCTCAGGAGGTAGGCCAGGCTGAGGGGGCTTCTGAGGTAACTGTTCTTCCCTCTCTTCCCAAGGTAGTTAGGGCCTCTCCTTCTGTTGCCAAAGCTTCTTTTAGAGGTAGGCCAAGTTCAGCTTCTGTGGGGGCTTCTCCTAGCATTTCGGGCTCTGTGCCTAAGAAACATATGCTTAAAATGGCTGAAGATTTGATTACTCTAATTAGAGGTTCTATGCCCGCGCCTGATAAGAGGCCTAGGGTGGAACAGGAGTTTGATAGTTTTGAACAGTGTTCACAGGCTTCAGAGTCTTCTGTGGAAGACTTACAAGAGTTTCCTACTTATTCTGATTCTGATGTGGATGATTCCACTCCTACAGCTTCTCCTCCTGAGGATTTTTCATTTTCAGAGACTCTTCACTCCATGAGGGAGCACTTTAAATGGGAAGGCCAGGATTACTCTGATTCCAGGAAAAGGCTTAGGGAATTCTTGTTTTTACCCCAGCATAGGCCCTTAGCTATTCCTCCTGTGTTGAATGTGGTGGAGGATGTTTTTGCAGAGGCTTCCTGAACCCTGACTCCTTGCCTCCTGCTCCTGTTAAGCCTGATAGGTATTATAGGGTGCCCGAAGCTCATAAGTATTTGTTTAAGAGTCCTAGGGCGGACCCAGAAACTATTTCTCAGGGGCCTAAAGGTGTTAAAGCTTCTGTGGTTAAAAATCCTGTACCTTCTGATAAAGAGGCAAGGGCTTTGGATAGGTGGGGTAAGAAAGTGTATACTTCTTCCACTCTAGCCATGAGGGCATTGAATTGTCAGTTTCACATGCTAAAATATCAGAATTATCTCCTTTCACAATTGAAATCTAAGGTGGATGCTTTGGCGGAAGGTATTGAGTGTAAAGAATTGCTGGATTTGGTTCATGTGTCTGAACAAGTGGGTAAGCATTCTTTGCAGTGTGGTTTTGATGCTGTTCAGGCCTCCTCGAGGGTGGCTGCTACTAGTTCTGTTCTTCGCAGACATGCCTGGTTGAAGGATCAGAATTTAGCTGAGCATGTTAAGACCCGGATTTTGGATGCTCCTTTACAGTCTGATGTGTTGTTTGGACCGCCTGTGGAAGCAGTCTTAAAGAAAATGGAAGACAAAGCTAAGTCTATGCAGACTGTTAAAGATTTTTTGCAGGTGCAGCCTCCGAAGTTTAGTAGAAATTGGCCTGCTAAGGGGTGGACATATCCTGCTTATGGTTCCCAGTCTAGGGGTAGGTCTAGACGTGGTAGGGGCAGGGCTCAAGGTTCATTTAGGCCTAGATCAGAGAGTTCACCTGCTCAGACTTCTGGTGAGGGCAGGGGCAGTCCTTTCGTAAGCAGACCCAATGACCTGCCTTTTCAGCTGCCAGTGGATTCTCGTCTGGCAGCTCCTTTGGGAGGAAGATTGTCTCTTTTCAAAGAAAATTGGGATTTAATCACTCAAGACAGATGGGTGCTGGATATCATTCATCACGGTTACAGATTTTATTTCCACACAATGCCCCTTTCAAAGGCATGCCAGATGTTCCTCCTCCACAAAGAAAAGAGGCTCACAAGCAAGTTTCTCAGTTACTCCAGATAGGGGCCATTCAGCCAGTCCCTGTATCAGAAAGGGGCTTCGGATTTTATTCTCGCCTGTTCCTAGTACCAAAGAAGGGGAACATGTGGAGACCAATTTTGGATTTATCTATCCTCAACACTTATCTGGACATTCCCAAGTTCAAGATGTTGACGTTACAGCAACTGTTACCTCTGCTGGGCAAGGATCACTGGATGGTAACTTTGGATCTCAAGGAAGCTTACCTTCATGTGCCTATAAGGCTAAGTTGCAGAAAGTATCTGCGGTTTCGAACTGGAGATTTTCATTATCAGTTCTCTGCATTGCCCTTTGGCTTATCTACTGCCCAGAGTATTCACAAAGGTTCTGGCTCCAGTGATAGCTTACTTCAGGCTTCAAGGCATTCAAATCTATCCTTACTTGGACGACTGCCTGATTCTGGCTCAAGAAAAGGAAGACCTTCTACAGCATCTGGAATATGTCACAGCAGTGCTAAGATGCCTAGGGTATTCTGTGAACGAAATAAAGTCCAGTCTAGTACCCTCTCAAGACATGTGCTTTCTGGGTGTGAGACTGAATACAGCAGCCCAGATGGCCTTTTTAACCCCGGACAAACAAAAGAGTCTGTCACTTTACTTCCATCAACTATCTCATCAGTCCGTGCTGACTGCAAGGACAGTCCTTCAAGCATTAGGGTTCATGGCATCTTGTATTCTGGTGCTTCCCAATGCCAAACTGCATATGAGGAAGCTGCAATGGTATCTCAAAATGTATGGACACAGCACTGCCAAGATTTGGACACTGTCATTCAAATAATACCTTGCCTTCAAAAGGAATTCTTGTGGTGGGCTCAGGAATGTCACCTAAACAAGGGACTCTCTGTGACCCGGCCAGAGGCGAGTCAGATTTTAACGACAGATGCCTCGGACACTGCTTGGGAGCTCATCTAAATGGAAAGTGGATACAAGACAAGTGGCCTGCCAGACTACAGCATCTACATATCAACATGAAGGAGATGTTAGCAGTCCAGTTTGCATTGATGGCTTTCAAGGAGTTACTTCTTCCAGGGCAGGTGTTGATTCTAACAGACAACACAACTGTCATGTGGTACATCAACAAGCAAGGGGGAACACATTCTTATCCTCTATGCAGGCAAGCAATGATTTTATGGGAGACTGCGTTAAGCCTGCAACTAACTCTTCAGGCAAGGTTTCTGCCAGGAGCACAGAACTGCCTAGCAGATGTATTAAGCAGACAAATCATGGATCCCCACGAGTGGAAACTGGATCTTCATGTATTTCAGAAATTGACAGTGTCATGGGGAACTCCAGACATAGATCTGTTCGCTTCTCCACTAAACCACCAGCTGCCAAAGTATTGCACAAAGGGGTTTCATCACACAGCTTGGAAAGTGGATGCTCTGTCTTTCAGTTGGAAAAACCTTCATGTCTATGCCTTTCCACCTCTGCCTCTTCTTCCAAAGGTATTATTAAAGGTCAGACAAGACAGGCCAAGGATGATTTTGATAGCTCCAGATTGGCCTCGGCAACACTGGTACCCACTTCTACGGAGTCTTGTAAAGAAGCCTCCATGGCCTTTACCTCTGATTCCTCATCTGTTATCTCAGAAGGACGGTCATCTGCTCAATGTCAAGCTTCAATCTCTTCATCTCACAGCTTGGCATATTCTGTGTTGAAGCACAGCAGGTCTCAGCTTCCTCAACAAGTTTTAAATGTGATTATGGAAGCTAGAAGGCCTAGTACTAGGAGAGTGTGCAGAAAAATGGAAGAGATTTTTATTTTGGAGTACAGCAAAGAATTTGGAGATTTCAGAGCCTAATTTGAGTGTGGCTCTTCAATATCTTACTGAATTATTGGACAAAGGTTTGTCCTTCTCTTCCATAAAGATTCATGCTGCAGCAATTTCAGCTCACTATGATTGTGACCCACCTTTGTTTTCGCATCCTTTGTTCAAGCAGTTTCTTAGAGGGGCAAAGAATATAAGACCCCACGTAGAGCTCCTACTCCTGCTTGGGATCTCAATTTTGTGTTGGAAAAACTTACTCTACAACCTTTTGAGCCTGCAGCTACTGCTGAATTGAAATATTTGTCATGGAAGACTGCTTTTCTGTTGGCTATTACTTCTGCAAGAAGGGTGTCTGAGTTGCAGGCCCTTATGGCAGTAGAGCCCTTTTTGATTTTTCATAAGGACAGGGTATCATTACGTACTAATCCTTCCTTTATGCCTAAGGTGGTTTCTAGTGTGGCTTTAAACCAAACTATTCATTTGCCTACGTTTTTTGCAGATCCTCAAAATAAAGGGGAAAAGGTTTTGCACACTTTAGATGTACACAGGCAATTGCGTTATTATTTGAGCAGGACTAAGAATTTTAGGCAGTCTCAGCAGTTACTTGTTTCTTTTGCTTTGGGTTCACAGGGCAAGCCTGTGTCAAAACAAACTATTTCTAGGTGGATTGGCTTTTGCATTGCATTTTGTTATTCCCATCATGGCAAAGAGGTTCCAGCTGGGATTAGGCCTCATTCCACTAGGGCTACTGCCACTTCAACAGCATTTCTAAGGGGTGGCAACTAAGGATATTCTGGAAGCAGCTACTTGGAGTTCAGTGCATACTTTCTCTAGGCATTATCACCTGCCTATATACTCTAAGACTAGGGCTGGTTTTGCCACAGCTGTTTTACAAGGCATGTTGTCAGCTCCTGCTACTTTATAATTTGCCAGCCTCCCTTACCTCTGCTTTGGGATTCTACCCAATAGTCAGGACTGCAGCAATGGAAGACGAAGAACATAGTACAGTTTTGTACCTACCATAAATGTAGATGTTCGAGGATTCCATTGCTGCAGTCCAATTTACCCTCCCTCCTTCCCCTCTGTGTTTAGGGGTGGTTGTGTAGGTGAGTTTACATGCTTATATTTTATATATATATATATATATTGTTGTATATATTATACATGTTTTTGGTGCAGGTTGTTTTGGGACTTGTCTTTTTGGGTCTTCTGACATCTGGGGCAAGAAAAGACTGAGGATATGACGTCGGTCATGCGCATTAGTACCCTGACGTACTGACGTCAGTCTAATGCGCCCTGACCGACGTCAGCCTTATACTCTGGTATTCGGGCCGACTGGGACGCGGACTATACCCCAATAGTCAGGACTGCAGCAATGGAATCCTCGAACATCTACATTTATGGTAGGTACAAAACTGTACTTTATATTTACCATACTTTTACTAAGTTACAAATTTTGTTAAAAGCTTTTTCCCCAATGTTGTAATTTCAGGATGTTTAATTTCTTTCTTTTTTTTCATAGCTGCTTGTCTGTCGCCATACATCCTCACTCTTAACTGGCCAGTTGTTGGATGCTGTTCCCTGCCCATTTCATTCCCTGTGAAGTGAGAGATGATCACAGGGGCCAATTATACAGGCAGCCTTTAAAGTTTTTTTTTCATGTTTCCCTTCTCCTAATCCCTGTTGGAGCTCCTTTGAGCTGCAGGTTGCTGCCTGTCATGAGAAAGAGTGCAGGCCTACACACACATGCTATTTCTCTGGGCTGCTTGTGTGCAGTGCACCACTTGGCATTTTATACTTCGCAGACTAGTGCTCCATAGATATTAGTTGTCCTTAGGTGTCAGCAACGGCACGAGTCAGAGTCACTTCCCTCCTGCCCAGATGGATGAGGTTACAACAGCTACTCACTCCCATCCCTCTCCTGGCCCACCTCTGTAGAGGCCAGTGCCATAAGACCTGTATTCAGCCATAGCCAATGCCTCTAGTTGAATACAGGTCTTAAGGGCTTTATTGCTTTATCACCCTGCATCATGCAGTTTGGAAGGAGGTTTTACTTCAGTACTGAAGGGGTATAACATCCAGAAACATGCACTGTTTTGAGTGAGTGACTGTGTTCTGGAAGATGGTGCACAGTTTCAAAAAATTCTGAATACTTTTCTGGCAACCTGCACAGTTGAGAGCAAGTATCATCATTATAAGTAGATCTTGGACTGGCTTATTTTGTCCTGTTACATTTTGCAGGAAAAATACCTTCCCATAATGCTGTGCATAACATGCTAGCTATTATGTTTGTGTATTTTCATAGCCGAACACATAACATGATAGGTAGCTCAGATCTTCCATTGTAGCATAGTTTACAAGATACTTAAATGCTTTAAAATTTCTTCTCCTGAAATAGGTATTTTAAATAAATTGTTGCCAGTCAATAATGTGCCTGTATGTACAGAGTGACTCAAGTAGCATGGCATGTTATCCAAATGGCTAGGAAGACGTGCTTGGAATAGCTTACTTGACCCATCAACCGCAATGTCTGCTGACCTTAAAGTAGTCCCAAGGAAACTGCCCCCCCCCCAATTACAGTTTGATAACAATTGCCATCCAGAGAGGTCATCATACAGGCAGCCATGAGGGTTGCTTGTGTCCTTGTTGGCATTGTTGCAGTGAGAGCTTGTATATGACCTAACCTCATTCCCCTAGGTGGGGGAATGAGCTATTTGCATGATGTGGGTGCCCACAGCTGCTAACCTCTGCAAGTTCACACTCTCATATGCTCACTAATGAAGGCTACTACTGGCTCATGCCTTTGAGAACTTAAAGCCTACCTGCTGCATACACCACAGCAAGGGACTGTGGCCATATGTGTTGTCTTTCTGTTCCCCACCCTCATACTCAGGAAGAAACCTCCATCACCCCTTTTGGATGTGCACGCTCAAAGTTACTAACTGAACATTGGTTGCCCATGCCATAGGGGAGCTGACATAGGTGAGGAAACATTTTAAGCAATCAGATTTTGGCTGGTTGCAATGCAGAGCTTACCTGTGGCTGGTATGGATTGGTCATGAAGGCAGAGTCCAAATGATCAAACAAAGCCATCTATGAGTAAGTTTACGTTGCCAACAGCCAGACATGGTATTTTATTATTATTATACAGTGGCATTGTTAAAACAAAAGAAATGGCTTGTAGTGCCATTGTAACTGGAACTTAATTCCATTCATATGGCTATCCTCCTCTTGAAGTCTCCAGAGTAGCTTATTTGTGTAACTGCACCTGCATACCTCTATACAACTGCAATACCTTTTTAAATGTCTTTTTTGTGCACAAATCTCACAGTTTTGCTGCCTCCCTATACCTTGACGGGAACAAATGCTAGTTGCACTAAATGTTCATGCTTCTAAATGTGTAAACACTGCTATGCATAGTCGGTGTGTCTGGTGTATTGGAGTTTTGTTTAATGACAGGCAGAAAGAGGTAAGCGTGATATTTATGCTTTTGGTGGTAGCAATGTTTCAACAGCTACATCTGTGTTAAGACAGCAAGATAAAAGTATGGGACAGGAGTACTTTACTGAATATTTCTGCAGCTTGTGGAGATTTATTTGTGCTGACTAAAGGCGTTATGCATTATGCAATTTATTCAGTTGTCATTGGTAGTGCCTGATTTACACTATGTACATATGTATAAATGATCATCCATCATTCATGTTTTTGAATGTTAATAAGCCTTCATTGCATGTAATCAATAATGCACTGCACACCTGGTGTATAGTCTTGATATCAGTAGGGCTGAAGAAAGTTTCTCCAGACTGAGTCTGTTTCATCACTAATATGGAACATGAATGGAGCATAGCCGGAACAAACAGTGCAGCTGCAAACCATATTAAGTAGGACATTTTTAAAATGTAAGCTTTAGCTCATTTCACTGCGCAGAATTGTCACTTATAAGAAGTGTGCTCCATAGTGCACTTGGTGTATGCTTGGCTTTAACCTACGCATACAGATACAAACCACTTTGACTTTGTTAACTTTTGGTCAGTTCCTTCGTGGGCTATCAGAACATGCAGGATGGAAAATTCCTTCAGCAGGATAATTTTACTTGACATATAACCAGACTACACAGCTGGTTTGAAGTTGTTTGAAACATTCCTTTTGTATGAATTGTGTAGCAGTTTATCGTTTTTGTCTGCAGTGTGATTAGATGATGTGGTGGTGTCCAGATGCCGCACACCTGGTTTATTACCACCACAATTGCTCTGACTGCCGCCTTCAGACTCTTGAGCTGAGTTTACAGTAACTAATGTAATCCAGATGACAGGTTTTGTCCCACAGTCATAGAATAAACATGACTGTGCTAGCTTGAGGCACTTAAGCAACTGACTGGTGCTAGTAGAGCTGATGTCAGCCTCTCAGTTGTACACATCAATGCCAAGTGTTGTAGTTGTGTATAATAATACCATGACCAAGTTGCAAAACCAGTTTTCACCCCATCTTCAGTTGTATAAACAACAAATCAGCCATCTTAACAGATGTATAAACATCTGAGAATAATTCTTGTCTTTTTAACCACAGTGTAATTTTAGTTAGGGACAGGAGTTCTGTGTATTTCAATATTGTCTGCTGTTTACATTTTACAGATGGCTTACTTCCAGACTCATTGTAACAGACACTTTTACATACTTGTGATCTTTGTCATCTGAATAATGCATGGCTGATTAATAATGTACTCGATATTTTGAATATGTAATGCAGAACGGCAAATTTTCTGTTAGGCAAGTTTTGCAGCTGTAGTCTAGATAAGTGTGACCACACTGTTCTTCTCCAGTACAGCAGTGATACTGTAGCATCCTGCAAATTATTTATTTATTTGATATTTGTTAACCAGGATAGTCCATCTGAGCAAAAGCCCTTTTTCAGTGGAGGCCCAGGGAGAAAAGCTCCACAGTACAAGTAAGCAAGAAAATTTACAAAACTGAAAATGAATTTGGTGAAAAATTTACAATAAAACAGTTAAGCAAAGGTAGATAAAGCTCCACAGTACAATATAGTAAGAGGCATTATAACACTGAAGAAAGAACATAGCAAAGAAATCTACAATAAAACATTTGAATTAATTTGCATAACACATTGGGTTATCTTCAGAGGGTAATTTTATTGGCATTTGTTAACTGGGTAATTGTACAATACAGAGCAATTAAGTGAGTTATGGTAGTAGGGAAGGGAGAAATAGAGAGGATAGTGATAGAGAAAGGGGTGGGCTCATGTGGGATAATTACAGAGGCAAAGCCATGTGCTATTAAGGTACCTTTTGAGAGTTTTCTTGAATTCTTGGATGTAGGAAATGTTTCTAAGGTTCATGGGGAGCTTGTTCCATGCAAGAGCATGGAAGCAGCTGTAGAGACTCTGTCTAATAGATTTTCTAGGTTTGTGAATTTGTAAGAGACATTGGTCAGAGCTTCTAAGGGATCAATGGGGCTTATAGAGGCAGACAAGTCAGTAAATGCTAGGGCAGGAGGAGGGCATATTCAAAATAGTATGGATAATGAGAAGTTGGGTAAGTAAGAGTTGGTTAGAAAACTCTAGCCAGCTGAGTGACTGGTGAGTGAGACAATGGTGTGATCTTGAGAGCAGATTGGCTGCAAATCTAGCAACTTTGTTGTAGGTGGTTTCAGGTTTGGAAAGTAGAGAGGACTGTAAGTTGGTTAAAATTTGAGAGCTGTAAAAGAGGTTGGGGAGAAGGTAAGCTTGGGCTAGTGAGATCCTGGAGTTGGGTGTGAGGAACCTTTTATAAATAAAATAAAATGAATAAATAATATAATAAATAAATAAATATCACTACAGGAACACTTCTGCAGCGGTTTGGTTGCAGTCCAGATTTCAGCAATAATGTTTTGAAACTATATCAAGTTCATTGTCTGAAAAAATGAAGGATGGCTTCTATTTGTAGACATGCAAGAGAAGTGACAGCTACATTTATTGTATTTTATTTTTTATTGCGGAATGGTCCCAGAGCACCTGCTACAAGATCCCATGAACACTAGAACATTAGAATATTTTTGTTCTTCTTTCGGCTTTTCCTGGTTAGGGGGTCGCCACAGCAGAACTCTGATCCGCTAATGATTGGCAGTAGATTTTTACGGTGCCGAGGTGCCATCCTGACACCCAACCTTCATCGAAGGCACGCCCATTCAAGCATGTCTTTCGAACGCCACTCAACCGCAGGGAGGACATGAAGACTCCACACAGAAGGAGCTCCAGCCGAAAATCGAACGGGAGAACCTCTTGCTGTGAGGCGAGAACGCTACCGCTGCACCACCACAGCTTAGAACATTAGAATATGACAGTGACACATCCGTTTGCTGTCATCCTATCCATCTAGTACAGGCTCTGGGCTCATATTTTGCCCTTTCCTCTATGATTTTTGATAAATCACTGAAGATTACAGTTAGTCAATAGTGACAGTTGCTAAATGTTTTATACTTCTTATTGTTCTGAAAATGCATGTCAGTGCAGAAAATGTTGCTTTATTAACTTTTTTTTATTGAATCAAAGTAATATTTTAAAAAAGTCCCTGATTTTGGGTCTCTTTAGAGATGTCACACAGTCTTCTGTGAATATTTTGCTTGGTGAGGCCTTGACAAATTAGTTTTGAGCTGCTCCATACAAGTAGTATGTTCACTTTTTTTCCCCCTGTTTGTATCTGTCTGTCTGTATGTTCTTGCATATTTTGTTCCAACTGCCTGCTGTGACCATCAGACCCTCTTTCAGTCTGTTAGGCCCATGTGTTCCCTTTACTGGATGAGAGTTTACTGGGAGGGGTCATCACTGAGGAAAAACAACAAGAAAATGGAGCATGTAACTGTTAAGCTGCACTGTCCAGTACTTAGTAGTCAGCAGAGCCAAACAAATACAAAAAAAAAAAAAAAAAAAAAAAAAAGAGAGAGAGAAAGAAAACAGCCTGCATTACAAGCGAAAAGACCAGAAAAAAGGCCCATCTTGCTGAGACAAGTCAGCATTGTCATTTAATCTAAAGGGCATGCTGAAAATGAACTGTTTAAATACCAAATTAGTATTATTGAGATAATACAAAAATGTAGCTAATTCATCCTTCGTGCCCTGCCATATCATCCAGCAGTTATCCAGAAACTGCTGACACATGGCCATTGATTTAAGGAAATTAAAATTCTCATTGTAGATCAGTTCTCTTTCAGAGATCCCCATAAAGATGTCTGCATGTAAAATGGCAAAGAGTGCACCCATAGCAGTCTATCTTCATTTGTTATAGGAGATGTATTCGATCACATGAAATGTATTCTCTGTTTAATTAGTTCCTTCGTGTAAAGCTCTGCAATGGTGCTCTGTTGAAGAAGTTAAATAGCAGAAGCTACAGGTTCAGTTAGATATTTTTGATGTGCTAAGAGATTATTTTTGGTGGTTGCAGCTACAATTATGAGTCTATACTCAAGTTGAGCTGGAAGGATTCCTTTACTTACTGCATTTCTTCCCTTAGGGACTATGAACTGCGAAATCTTTTTATACCAGAAGAGCAGCTTACTGATTTTTACTTTTGTCTCTTCAGTGTAATATCTGAATGTTTGGAACTGGTCGAGCTAAATGCCATGGTGTCTAAAGACCAGTGTGATTTCTGGGGGTTCGGGGAATCAGTCAAATGGCAGATATATGGGAACTGCTGTGAATTTTTGTTTAGAATCAAACATCATATTTGTAGTTTTTGAGGTGTTAAGAAGTTAGCTGTTACATAACCAACAGAGAGGAGGAAAAGATTGGTTTAATTTTTTTATAGTGGAGTTCTGTTACTATATCATTGGTGGATTTAGAGGGGCTAGACCTACAAATTACAACAACGTCAACATATAGTAACAATGCTTTGGAAAGTCAGAAAGTAGGATGTTTATTAAAACAGTTGTTAGGCTTTCCGGTGATGAGAGTAAAGAGGCTAGAATTAATTGTTAGGTGACTCCTTTGGTGAGGTGGGCCAGTACTGAATACAAATTTTTCTAGTTTTAACTGGGAAGCATTTATGTGCAAAGTGGTCAGAAAACCATGTTATGACTCTGAAATTAAATTCAGCAGTTATGAAGGCAGTTTGAATTAGTCCCTGAGGTCAGAAGCTCCTTTGAGATGACATTTATCAGACTTGAAAAGTCAGCACTCTTAATGCCAAGTGCTGACATGCCAAATGAAAAAACAAAACAAAACTGCAGGAAACGAGCAAATTTTGAACATCGCCCTTCTCCTTTAAACTTCTTTTTTGCAGGATGCAAGCCTTCCTTCATCCCTCAAACATAAGTATACTAACTCCAAGATTGCCATATATTAGAGAAAAGAGAGTATTCTGAGAAATGGTAATTTACTGACCAGTCCATTTTTCCACACAATCAGTTGCAGCATTAGGAACTTGTTCAGTGTTCCAGTATTTCAAAAGGTTACCCACTTCAATACTATAAGGTGGTCTTTGTATTCCTCCACGTGTGTGGATAAGCTGTTGCGTTGCTTAATGCAAGAGGTGATTTGGGAATGGATGATGTTTTTGTATTTTCCATAAGGTAGGGATAATACTAATGGCTCTGAAATTGCATCGTAATTTGGGTGAGTATCCTTTGGTAGTGGCTAAACTGTGGCTTGTTTCTTAATGCTAGAAAGGATGTTGGAGATAGGCAAAGGGAAAAATGTAGTGAGGGGGGACAGTAATCAATTCTTTGCATAGTTTGAGGAATCAGGATAGGAGACTGTCTACACTGAATGGACTGTTTTCAGGTGTTTTATCAAGTAGAGAGGGTATCCATTACGTAGTGCTGGGTATACCAAGAGGAGGGTGGAGGGAAGGCTTCCCATCATTCAGAGGGAGTTTTGGTGACGGGAGTGGGAACATGTGGAAGTTTGGATGATTCTGACATAAAATCAGTGATGAAACTGCGTCTTTGACAGTGGTGATGGTGGTATTTGCTGAGAGGTGTTTCTTTTTGTCTGGGTACTTTTTGCCTGCATGCCTATAAATAATTAAGCCTCCTCCTGTCAGTCTGTAACCTGTTTGTATCCCTGACTGCATCCCAACAGTGAGGGCATTTTTAAGAGGGGCTTAACTGTGCCCCTAATGGCTGATGGCCAGTATCAGCACTGGGCATCCTCTGTCTTCCCCATGTACATGCATCCTTCTACCCATATTCTTTTAAGGGCTTCTTTCGCCAGATTAGGATCCACCAGCCCATAGCCCCAGTTCTGGCCATTTCAGTGTCACAAAGGACTCTGTTCAAATGATAGCAGTGGCAGAATTAGCTGACTGGAAGCTACCTCTCCCTGCTGTTAGGATGTATGAGCCAGCATCATCTGCTTACTCTTGCCTTACCCTGCCCAATTATTCTAGTGCCTGAGCCACTGTTTGAATGCTGGTCGTCTGGGTGATAGTCAGGATTTTATCCTTTTAAAACAGCAGACCCAGGCAGGGATGATTGAGTATCAGCAGGTTAGCAAGTTGACTTCCATCCAGAAGTGCCTAGGCTGATTTTTTTTTGCCTAGTTAAAGGAAACTTTGTAATGTTTACCTTTTTATGAAGAAAAAGCAGTTTGATTATGCAACATGGGATTGTGTTTCCATGTGGTCTAGGTTTCATCTCTGAGTTTTGGCAGGCTTTTGTTTTTTTATTAATCCATTTATTATTATTATTATTTTTTTTTTTTTAGCAAATCCAGTTATGTGGAAGAGTAACATCCTTAAAGTAAAACATAAAAACGTATGTAGGTTAGTTGCAGTGATAACATCTTGGATTTGTAAGATTGGGAACTTTTTTATAATCTCTAAAATGGAATTAATCATTCATTGGATTTTTGGTGTAAAGAAAATTAAATTAGATTGTAGTCTGAAATGTGGAAGCAAATGTTGAAGGTTGCTGAAAACAGCCTTTGAGGGGAGTGAATGTGTTTTGCAATTATATTGTACAATTGTAATCAGAAAGTTAAGTAGAAAGTGGTTGTTGAATATTGTTTGGTGAGTTCTTGAATTAATTAAAGAAATCCTTAATCACCTGGACGTCCATTGACTTTATTCTTCTGTTTGCCCAGAAGGTTTATGTTGATGTCCCCCAGATTAACAAATGTTATTATGGGTTCGGGAGACATTGAGAAGGGTATGTATGAAAAAAATTTACTAAAGCAGAGGAGGGGCAGCATTTGCTGGCGATTGAATGCACAGTTTGATATTTGATTAAGTGAGGTTTTGATAACAGTCCTGCTGAGGACATGCATGTAATATAGTGACTACTGCTGTAAGGGCAACATTAATGTACAATTTGTAAAACCCCATCTAATTCTTTTGTCTGGTATTCCTGTGAAACTCACCAGACTCTGCCACAACTTGTTGTGAGGGAAAGATTAGTCTGTTTTTGCTTTCTTGTATTTTGTGTTGCTTTATTGTATTCTTCTATTTTGCATACATGGTTCATTTTCTATACACTGTGTTTTACTTTTATTCTGCTTTTAATTGCATATTTAAACTAGGAAAAAACACGGCTGTCTCTCTTGTGAATCACATAGAAATTATTTTTTCCCACCTTGGTGCTGTTGTGTTTTTAAACTCAGCTGTCTTTCTAGTTGCCTGCTCATTATGTTTATTTGACTGCATATCTCCTTCCCTCTCCTCTTTCACTGGCTGTTGTAAGTAAGCACAACATTATCATCCCCGTCAACTATTTACATTTATTGGCCATCCCACTGTATTCCATAGAACCAGAATACAAAGTACCTACCCCTTCCAAACTATTTTGCTCTTTTAAATTAGTGGCTATTCACTCAGATAGCTAAGGTTAAGTTAACCCCCTCTTTCATATCTAATTGCTTAGTGCACACTGCAGCTCTTAGGATATTAACAATTTTTCCATTTTAGCTTTAAAATCTGCAACATCTATTCCAATATCACCAATTAACTGGAAAGCCCACGTTCTGCCTCTCAGTAGTCATCTTGACATTAGCGCTTCTGTTTTGCTCCTGGTGAGAGAAGGAGCATAGGAACATTATTTCCTGGGGACTGCTGATTACCAGAAAGCCTAAGGACTGCTTCATAAGTGCCAGTTTGGAATCTGTGCTTATATTTTGCTACTGGTGAGAGAAGGAGCAGGTTGCATAGATTCCTGACTCTTTTTGGTTGAGAAGTAAGTGTCTGTGCTTGATCTTCCTGACTGGTCTAGTCGCTATTCAAGGCATCTACCAGGAAAAGGCTACACCAAGCGTACAGCCCCTTACATCATCTGGGACAAAACTGTGGATCACCAAACAGGCTGTGGCCTGCTTATCATCCTGGGATTGGTGCTACTGTTTTACTTCTGGTGAGAGTAGAAGCAAAGGAGAATTGTATTCCAGCAGCTTGAAGCTGTGGTGAGACCAGCACTTGTAGTAGTCAGGCAATAGCCATTCAGGTGACTCTCCTCTTTTCATCATTCTTGACAAGCTAATTCTTTCTATTCTGTAAGTACTCCTTGATTTGCTTCTAATTTCAGAATATCTGCCTAAATACTTTATCCATAAATCATCAGGCTTTACTTATTAGTTTCCCCTCCAGTATTAGGCAGTGCTGTTTATTGCCACCTTGAGTTTACATTTTTCTTGTAAAAGCTCCACTGAAATTTCGCCAGTACCTAGTTGCAAACAGGACAAATAGTTTGCAGTGACAAGCACTACCCCTAGAGTTGCAAACTGGCTACTCCTGGCATTACTTATATTATCATTGCATCTGTCCAATCAATAAAAAAAGTCTATCGCCACGGATATGAACTTCCCCACGATCTCTGTTATCAGCTTGGTGGATATGGGCATCCTGAGGCAATGTAGAAATTATCTTGTGTTTACTGACAACTAGTTAATTCTCAAACAAACTGATATAGAATGTGAGAGATGTATTTATACAATGTCACTGGAGGCAAAGCTCTCACATAAAAGTATCCCTAATGTTAATAAGGTTGTTAGTAGTACACGCACTGCACCCATCACACACCATTCAAAGCAAACACATAGACACACATATGCTGAGGCACTTAAATGTAATCTTCCTAAACTGCAAAGACCTCCTAGATTAAGTACACATAACAAACACCCTCCGCAACCCCAAATGCACTCTTTCAAAACAACACCTGTATCAACACCTATAGCCACATGTCATGGAGCCTCTACTTCTTAGACCATAAGGCAAGCCACCACAGAAATCCCACATTCTAGTAATTGGAGACTCCATTGTGAGACACACTGATGTTCCACTCACCAGGCTGAGTATGGAGAAAGTCACGGTTATTTGCATATCAGGGACCAAGATCCTCCACATTAGGCACAGACTCCGGTCATTGAACCAGAAGTGTGAACAACAAACAGAAGTATACCAGATGAATGAAGGTTGAGTTAGCACAAAATACAATCCAACAGGTAAAAACAAGCTCGACCACCATGGCTGACATGTATAAAACTTTAATAAACAAAACAAGAAGTAAAAGGTAAGTGCTTTCACGGCTGGAGGCCACTTCTTTAGACCATAACACTCCACACAAACTGCAGTACTGTTAAAAGTACAATTTACCTTGTACCAAGTTACATTGGTCCACAAGTACCAGTATGACTCAGTCATAGTCCATGTGGGTGTAAATGACCTGAGACATACCTCCCTAGACTGTATGAAGAGAGAAATCATGGAGCTCTTGGAATGTGTGTCCCAGGCTGGTGTGAGCCTAACAGTGAGCAGCATTGCACCTTCTTCAAGGATGATGCCACAATATGAACAAAAAATGACTGACTTTATTAACTGACTTAATTTCTGGTGTCATTCTAAGGAGGTGCAATATTTGTCAGCATGGATGGCGATGTCAGGGATGGTCTGCACCTCTCCCCTCTAGGCTTTTGAATATTGGTTAAAACATTGTCTTCCCCATAGTGCCTTTTTTAGTCAATGTCAAACTGAAAGTACTTCCAACATAAGTCAAAACCAAGAAAATCTAAAGGTGATACTGCTCAATGCTAGGAGTCTAAACAACAAAAATAAAACATCCACTCCCTAGAAGCTCTCTTCATCCTAGAGAACGCTGATGTATGTGTGGTCACTGAGACATGGTTTAAAGCCGCAGTGAAAACACTGAAAGTGCAAGGTTATAATGCCTTCCGCACATTTAGATCAGCTACTACAGAGATGGGGACTAATAGGTGGAGGTGTCTCAGTTTACATCAAAACTAAACATACCTCAAGGCTAGTCAGACAGAACAATGCACAAAAGCTTCTCCATGTTCAAATCACCATAGGCAAAATCCAATACTACTTCCTTACAAGTTGTAGGTCTCCCTCTATGACTCAGGAAATCCATACCATGTATTTCAACTTATTGGAAATGTTCATCCAGCTTAATGCCATATTTATGGGTGACTTTAATAACCCACTGTTAACTAGGAATCATATACAACACCGAACATACAGACACAGAGATTCCTGGATTTTGTAAACACAAACTCCCTGGACCATATTGCCAATACACCAACAAGGGGTGCACCATACTGGATCTGGTCCTCAGTAATATGGGAGAGTGCTGCACACCCCCTAGTGTAATGTCTTCTCTGGAAAGGTCAGACCACAAAATGTTTTCCTTTGAAGTTAAAGTAAAACCTGGAACCCAGCTAACCCTGGAATATTCAGGAACTACTCTAAGGTTAACTTCCTACTATTAAGTGATAACCTGGCAAAATTTCAAGCCCCCATAAACCTCGAGAACACTGCTGCCTACACAGAACTGTTCACAGAAACCCTATACAAACATGTTAATAGCTGCATAGAGGCAGCTATACCCACCAGGAAGAACAGGCCACCTTGGTGGAATCACAACATCAATAGGCTGTATAACAGAAGGAAGAAAATCATGGCAAAAATTAGGAGTTGCAACACCCAGCAGGATAAAAGCACTCTCATCAAACTAAACAAAACACTCAGAGCACAAATAGTCTACCAAAGCCAAATTTAAGGTAAATCTGGTCTCCCAGGACAAGGACAACCTCAAGGCATTATTTAGTTATGTCCGCAGCCTCAAAGGAAATACAAAATTGTTTGCAGAGCTCATTGTAAATGGAGCTACCTATACTGAGCCAGAAGATTTAGCAAACCTACTGGCTGAGAAATTCAGCTCCAACTTTACCCCTCTCTCCCCTTCAACCTTCCCCCAGGAAATACCATCAACTGTAATTCCCTCTGCTATCACTAGGGAACAGGTCCTTAATGCTCTCTCTAAGGCCAAGAGCACTGCATCATTGGGTCCAGACAGTATCCCAGGATGCCTTATAAGTAGCACAAAACATGATCTATCAGGCCATCTGGAATTACTGTTTAACTATAGCCTCCAAACAGACTTCATGCCTCATGAATGGAGAACAGCAACAGTCATCCCTCTGCACAAAGGTGGGCTATCTACCCTGGAAACTACAGACCCATAAGTCTCACTAGTCTCATCTGCAAAGCCATGGAGAGACTTATCATGGAAATGATCAATAATGACATAGGAAATCTTCAGACACTGCACCCAACCCAATTTGGTTTCATTAAGAGCAACTCATGCCTACTCAGTCTGCTGGACTTCTTTGTAAAGGTCACCAAAGCAATAGATGAGGGCAAAATCATTATCTGCCTATGGTGACTTGGCCAAGGCATTTTACACAATCTCCCCACTTGGTCATTGTTCACAAACTGTGAAGTGCAAACCCTTTTGTCACCCGGTGAATAGCCAGCTGGCTCAGAGACAGGACCCATGGAGCTAAAATTGAGGAGTTCACCTCTATAAAGAGGCCAGTCACAAGCGGATTCCCTCCGGGATCGGTAATGGGACCGCTTCTGTTTAGCATTTATTTCTGTGAAGTCAATGGCCTCTATCTCACTAAATTTGCAGATGATTGCAAATTAGGACCTGTCATTGAATGGCTCACTGACATAAATGTCCTCCAGGAAGGGCTGACACAGACGTACAACTGGTGCCAGATCCATGGACTAAAACTAAATGCCAAGAAATGCGCAATAGTATCCTTCAGGAAGTCATCGACCCCTGGAAACTGTCATGTTATCAACACACCTCTAAGATTTGACCCAGTAATCATGGACGTGGAGACACACACAGACAGTAATCTAGCCTTTGGCCATCATGTGTCTACAGTAGTGAGTTGTGCAACTTAAAACAAAGGTATGGCATTTGGGTCCAAAGAAGTCATTGTTCCACTGTGTTCAGCATTTATCAGACCTATCATTGACTACAATGCCCCATTTGTTATGTACCTAACCAGGCATATCCAACAATAGGAACATCCACAGTGGTTCCTCACTAAAAGAATACAGGGTGAAAGTAAATTGTCCTATGCAGACCGCCTCAAGGCCCTATCCCTGTATTCTGTCTTCTACAGACTGTTGAGGGGGGATCTATGCCTGCCATACAAGGTATTGTCAGACCCCACTCTGATGGACCTCCTGCATATCCAAAAAACAAACGGCACCAGAATCACCCGTTCTAAAGACTTAAACTTTGGCTGTGATGTAAATAGGATCTGCTGGAGAGTCAGGTATGCATCCCACAGACTACCCCTTCTGTGGAACAGGCTCCCCATCCATGTGAAGCAGAGTTCCTCCCTAACCCAATTCAAGTGTAACTTAGACAACTGAATGAGGAACAGGAAATTCATCTCTGGTTTGGCATCTGTCTGTAATGGACACAGGCAGCCTGCAAGTGGTTCATCTCCCAGACCCCTGCTTGTAAATGTTTCACCTCTCAAACCTCTGCTTACACTTATCAAGTGTATCAGAACTTGTCAGAGATTTGAGATGCATGGCTAGGCTTAAAAAGGTCCTTTTGGTCATTAACCAAGTAAATAGTTGAGAACACATCTGACACAGATATCCTTCAGAAAGGTCTTATAGAAACGGAAAACTGGTGCCAGAGCCATGGCCTAAAGTTAAACGCCAAAAAATGCATAGTCATACCCTTCGGGGAAAAACAAGGTTACCCCTAGCTACCATATAGGCGGCAACCCACTAAGTACAGAAGAGGTAATCAGGGATCTGGGTACCCAGGTTGACAGTAACCTTTCATTTGACACTCACGTTGCCAAAGTAGTTAGGAAGACCTTCTACATTGCCCACCTAATCATGAAGGGATTCACATCTAGATCAAGGGAAGTCATCGTCCCCCTGTACTCATCACTCATCAGACCAATGATTGAGTACAATGCCCCATTCGGAATGTATCTGACACGACACCTGCAGCAACTGGAAAGGCCCCAAAAGTTCCTCACCAAAAGGATAAAGGGTCTCAAAAATATGTCCTATGCTGCCCGACTGAAGGAACTTCAGCCCTACTCAGTCACTTACCGTCTGCTCAGAGGTGACCTGTGCCTGACATACAAGGCCATGTCCAACCCAGAACTGATGAACATGCTTCACCTCAAAAAATCTAGATCCCTCAGAACTACAAGGGCGGGAGACTTAAACCTTGACACGGTTATTAATAGGACGTGCTGGAGGGACAGATTCATCACCCAGAGACTCCCTATGCTGTGGAACACAATCCCGATACATGTGAGGCAGAGCACCTCGCTGGCTTTGTTCAAGAGAAATCTTGACCAATGGATGGGAGATCGAAGATATACCCCAGGGATTATCTCAGTGTCACTGCTTGACAGAGGCACAGCAAAATAATGGGCATAGTATCCTCCAAACTAAAGGGGTGGCGAAAGCCACAAAACTCTGGGCTAGGCTTATAAATGCCCTTGGGCAGATAGCCTAGTATGAACCTATGAACCTAATACTTGCTTATCTTTGTAGCCTGGGGAAGATGATTTAGGTCAGGTGTGTGGAAGCTTTCTCCCAGAATTCTGTAAGTGTGTCAGTGGAGCGAATAGCTAGTCAGCAGACTACTTGTTCCATTTTGTTTGTTAAGCTGTCTGCCTATATGTCAGCAGCTTGAGCATTGAATTGCATGATACCTTGTGGTTGGACAACAGATGGGAAAATGTAATGGCTTGTGGGCCAGGGTTAGGATGAACATTACCACAAAGTAGTAGGAGTAGCACAGAGGAATGAAACAAAGAAAAGATCTGTGAAATGTATGTCCTGAATTGTGAAATGGATTTAGAGGTATGGCAGAGTGAGATATAAGGACTTGGTGAGGAGTTGTACTGTATACAGAGCTGTTTTAGAGCAAAGGGATGCTTCAAGGGGAGTATTGAGAAGGGAAGCTGGAGTGCTTTTGGAGAGGAAAAGTATATACTGAGCTATTATAGTTTTGTATATAAAGTGTGGACAACAGTGAGGCATTGTTGTCTACTTTTGTCAGGTGTTCTAAGAGGGTGGGTGACAGTAATGTAAAATATTTTGTTGTAGGATTTAGAATGAGGAATGAAAGGTAGGTGTAATCGTGGCTGTTGCAGATGAGAACTGGAAGTCAGATATGCAATCTGTAGAGGTGTAAAGTATGTTTTTTATGATTCTTTAACAAACTGAAGAATTCATTGTCTTTTTACTGAGCTCATGAAGCAGCAAATAAAAACTATTAACTTGCCTTTGATTGTTCTTGAAGGACTGCCTTAACTCCATGAAAGCTTAATCTGATTGATGAATTCCAGCATTATTGGCTGGGAGCTGCATCTAAGGTTGGAGCTTGCCTTTTACTTTTCTTTTGAGAGAGATTGGTGCCAGAGCATCAGAGCAAAAGGAGCTGCTAGACATTAGTTGAAGCAGGCATATGGAGAAGCACAGAAGTGCATCAGTTGGTGCTTTTGTCTCATGACACGTGGTTCTCCTTGTCAGTTTTCAGTTGGAGTGCCTTAAGTATGACATTTACATGTCTCCTCTGTGGCCAGGCAGGACTTGCTGGGGACTTTAGTTTCCTCCTTCATCCCAAAGATATGTTGGTATGTCAGCTGTTGATGATGTTCTTCGTGTTTCACTGTTGCAGTCCTCACATTTGGGTTATTCCTGCCAGGGTAGCCCTCGGCCGGTCCAAATACCAGAGACTTAGTATTTCTGCGTCAGTTACTATCGCTTGAGGACTGACATCGGGTCATCAGTAGTATAAAGTCAGGCAGTCGATGTCATTACATCAGTCTTTCTTGCTGTGGAGCCTGAAGCAGAAGCAATTCGCACGAGTGCCGGTCGGCCCCTGCCTGAGTTTTAGTTTCTGAATTGAAGTCATCCAACAGCAGATCTTCCGAAAAAGCGTAAAGATAAAGACAGAGACAGACTGCACAGGTCCAAACCTACTGACGACGCTTCCGTTAAGCTAGTCGTCAGCCCTCTGGTACTCGGTGAGGTGCTTTTACAGCCCCTGATGCCCGCTTCAGTTGATTCGCAGGCCGCTACCGAGACCCTTTCGGAGTCTGGTATGCAGCAAAACTCTTCTTCGTCTAAGGATCATGTGGTCGTCTCTACTGTGGATGGGTCCAGAGCCACTGAGCATGCTCCGGCTTCTGAGGAAGTCCTTTCCACCATCGAATCTCGACACAAACCTATGTCTTCTTTCGCGACTACTGTTCTTTCGAAAACAACAGAGTTCCTTAGGCCCAGGCTTCGAACCACACCCAAGAAACTGACTACCCACTCTGACGCCTGCTTCCTTGCCTCAGTCTCAAATGCTTAAAATGTCAGAAGACCTTATCATGCTGATCAGGGGAAGCCAAGCTACTCCTCAAAAAGGAAGAGATCTGTCCCCAGTAGTTCTGTCTGAACAAGAGTCAGATTAATCTGATGCATCTGACTATGAAGACATACAACCCCTCTCTACTTATGAAGATTCTGATGCAGAGGATTCCATTCCTTCAGCCTCTCCCCCAGAGGATTCTTCCTTTAGGGAAACCCTGCATACTTTAAGGGAGCATTTCAATTGGGAAAGTCAGGACTACCCTCAGTCTAAAAAGAGACTCAGGGAATTCCTAGATCTTCCACAACACCGACCCTTGGCCATCCCCACAGTTATGGATGTAGTGGATGATGTTTTCCTTGAATCCAGCTTGACTCCTGATGCCCTACCTCCTGCTCCCAGAAAACCAGACTGGTACTATAGAGTCCCTGACTCACACAAATACCTTTTCAAAAATCCTACAGCTGACCCTGAGGTCATTTCTCAAGTGCCAAAAGGGATTAAAGCAACCTCTGTTAAGAATCCCACACCCTCCGACAGGGATTCCCGAGCATTGGACAGATGGGGTAAAAACGTATACACCTCAGCTACTCTTGATATTAGGGCACTAAATTGTCCGTTCCCTATGCTTAAATATCAGCAACATACTTTGGAACTCCTTAAACAAAAATTTTCTTCCTTTCCTGCTTGGGCAGAATCTAAAGATTTATAGGATTTAATGCATTCTGCAAGTCAAGTAACTAGACACACTTTGCACTGTGGTTTTGATGCCCTAGAAGCTTCTTGCAGGGCAGCAGTCACTGGATCTGTCATTAGAAGACAAGCATGGCTTAAGGAACAACCCCTGCCAGACCATGTCAAATCTAAATTGTGTGATGCCCCCTTGCAAAAAGGTAACCTGTTTGACAGTAAGGCAGAAGAGGTCTTGAAAAAGCAAAATCTATGCAAACAGTTAAAGATTTCTTACAGGTACAGTCCCCTAGATTCAGCAGACATTGCCCCTCCAAGTACTGGTCCTTTCCTGCTCCGACTAAACAGGCCCAACCTAGGACCCGTGGAAACAGACCCCCCCCTCACACACACACACACACACAGCAGCCCCAGGGAATGCAGCGGTCTTAAAAGTGGACTACCTCCACTTCAAAACCAGGGAGTTCTAAGCCACCCCTTATGGTAAGAACTCATAATGACTCACTTCTGCCAACCCTCAATTACCCCAGGAGGAAAACTCTCCTTTCACCTAAGCACCTGGGCCACCATTACCAAGGACCAATGGGTTCTGAACATTGTGTCTCAGGGATACAAATTTTCCTTCCATACCCTTCCAATCCAAAAAGGATTCCCAGATCTTCGACCAAATCAGTGGGCAGAGGCTCAAAAGCAAATCTATTCCCTGCTCTCTATGAGGGCAGTAGAACACGTTCCTGCAAAACAGATGGAGCAAGTCTTCTATTCCAGACTTTTTCTGGTGCCCAGAAAAGAGGACACCTGGCGCCCCATCCTCGATCTATCCATTCTAAACACCTTCCTGGTGATCCCAAAATTCAAAATGCTCACCCTCCAGCAGCTGCTACCCTTGTTCTCCAAGTGCACTTATCTAGCCACCCTAGATCTAAAAGAGGCCTCCCTCCACATTCCTATCAGGCAGTGATGCAGGAAATATGTTCGCTTCAGAGCAGGATCTCAAGACTTTCAGTTCTCTGCGCTTCCCTTTGGCTTATCTACTGCTCCCAGAGTTTTCACAAAATGCCTGACTCCGGCCATTGCCTTTTGCAAGCAAAGAAATATTCAGATTTACCCCTACTTAGACGACTGCGTTATTCAGGCAGACAGAAAGGAAAAGCTGCTCAAGCACCTGGCCTTTGTAAACACCCTACTAACCTCCCTAGGGTACACAGTCAATGAAAAGAAATCAAAGCGGGTGCCCACCCAAAGGATAATCTTCCTGGGAGCAAGTCTGGACACAGAATCCCAGATGGCATACCTTACACCAGAGAAACAACATTTCCTGACAACCTACTTCTCTCAACTGGCCACCAGGCCTCAGCTTTCTGCAAGGAAAATTCTGCAAGCTCTGGGGTCCATGGCATCTTGCATGCTCCTCATTCCATATGCCAGACTGCATATGAGGAAAGTTCATTGGTACCTAAAGAGCCTTTGGTGTCATCACTCTCAAGACCTGGAAACCCTTCTACCTATAATTCCTTGCCTCAGAAAATTTCTTTGGTGGGCAACAGCATGCTCCCACAACAAGGGACTACCCTTTTCCCCACACCCTGGCACCCAGGCCCTCATCACAGATGCATCAGATTATGCTTGGGGAGCACACCTGAGTGGCAGGTGCACACAGGGGCAGTGGCGCCCGCAGCAAATTCCCCTGCACATCAGTCAAAAAGAGATGATGGCTGTGCAGCACGTCTTAATAGCTTTCAAACCCCTTCTTTCTCTAGGGGTTCTCCTGATCAAAACAGACAACACCACTGTGATGTGGTACATCAACAAGCAGGGAAGGACTCACTCCAACCTCTATGCAGGCTAGCCATGACCCTTTGACTCACAGCTTCTTCCATGCAACTACACCTGTTAGCACAATACCTACCAGGCTCTCTCAGTTCCCTGGCAGACCAGTTAAGTGGAAACCTTCTGGACCCGCACGAGTGGCAGCTCAGCAGAAGTACCTTCACCCTAATAACTCAGAAATGGGGAACCCCGAAGGTCAACCTCTTTGCCTCCCACACCAACCATCAGATCAGCAATTTGTGCACCAGGGAGCATCACGGCATGGCTTGGAAAGTGGATGCTCTGTCCTTCCCCTGGGTCAACCTCTCGGTCTGTGCCTTTCCTCCCCTACCGCTCATCCCCAAGGTACTGCTCAAAATAAGGGAGGAAAAACCAAGGACCATTCTAATAGCTCCAGACTGGCCCCGACAACACTGGTACCCCTTGCTGCGCAGCCTGTCCCTGTTGCCTCCATGACATCTTCCTCAAATTCCAAACCTCCTAACCCAGAGGGAAGGGGAATTCATGCATCCCCAATTGCAGACACTTAATTTGGCAGCTTGGCTTATTCCTTAACCCCAAACCAATCTGCCATCCTCAGTAAACAGGTTCTGGATGTTATTCTTGATGACAGCCACCGTAGCACCAGAAAGTCTTGTGCAGGTAAATGGAAAAGGTTCTGCACCTGGATCCAGGCTAAAGAGGCCAATATGCCACAGCCCTCCATCCCTCTCATCCTGGATTACCTAGCTGACCTACTACACAGTGGTCTCTCTTTCTCCTCTGTTAAAATTCATGCCTCTGCTATTTCTGCTCATTTTTCCACTGAGCAGCCCCTTTTCTCACACCCTTTGATCAAACAGTTCCTCAGAGGGGCTAGCAACTTGAGGCCCCCCCAGAAGGGCACCAACACCAGCTTGGGACCTTAACTTTGTCTTAGAAAAGCCCAGCCTGCCTCCTTTTGAACCAACTTCTTCTGCAGAGCTAAAATTTCTCTCCTTGAAGACAGCATTCCTTCTAGCCATCACTTCAGCCAGAAGAGTCTCTGAGCTGCAAGCACTCATGGCTGTGGAACCCTTCATCATCTTCCATGCAGACCAGGTATCCCTCAGAACTAACCCATCCTTCTTGCCCAAGGTGGTGTCCAGTGTGGCTGTCAACCAATCTATTCATTTTCCCACCTTCTTTCCTAATCCCCAGAACAAGGGGGAAAGGATTCTTCACTCTTTTGATGTGCACAGACAGCTAAAGTACTATTTGGGCAGGACTAAATCCTTCAGAAAGTCTGATCAATTGCTGGTTAGTTTTGCTACAGGGGCAGAAGGTAAAGCCATTTCCAAGCAAACCATTTCCAAATGATAGCACACTGCATCCATTTCTTCTTACAAACAGCATGGTAAGCCTCCCCCCAAGGGAGTTAGGACACACTCCAACAGAGCAGCCTCCACCTCTGCAGCTTTCCTCAGACGAGTCCCCACCAGGGACATCCTGGAGGCTGCGACATGGACATCTGTTTGCACTTTTACCAAACATTACCACCTGGCTCTCTTCTCCAAATCCATGGCAGGGTTTGCGTCTGCAGTCTTGCAAGGCATCCTAGCCAGCCCCTAGTTTCCTTGACTGCCTCCACCTATTTCCTCAGCTTTGGGAATCTACCCAAATGTGATGACTGCAACAGTGAAACATGAAGAACATAGTACAGTTGTGTACACTTACCGTAAATGTAGATGTTTGAGTGTATTCACTGTTGCAGTCCTGGTTTCCCTCCCTCCACCCCCCCCCTCTTTTTTTCTCTTTCCCCTTTTGTTACCATTCTTACTTGTTGTTCTCCTTTTCTTACAAGGGAGATATTGGTATTTATTTTCCACTGGTGGGTCTCTTCCACCACAACCTGGCCTCCTACTTTGGGGGCTCCTGACAGGTTAGGGAAGAAAAACTGATGTAATGGCGTCGGCTGCCTGACTTTATACTACTGACGACCTGATGTTAGTCCTCAAGCGACAGCAACCGACGCAGAAATACTGAGTCTGTGGTATTCGGGCTGGCCGAGAGCTAACCTGGCAGGGATAACCCAAATGTGATGACTGCAACAGTGAATACACTCGAACATCTACATTTATGGTAAGTGTACACAACTGTACTTTCAGCTTGACTGTGTGTGTGTGTGTGTGTGTGTGTGTGTTATACCTCTCAACTGTCCAGATTTATGCAGAACATCCCTGATTTTGCCTCATATTTTTACCCCGTCATAAAAATTTTGATTTTTAGGTAAATCACTGTAGATTACAGTCAGTCAGTAATGCCAGACATTAGAATTTCCAGCTTCTTATTGTTCAAAACATGTAGGTTGATGCAAAATGTGTTGTTCTATGAACATTTACTAAGTTTGAGCAATATTTAAAAACTGCCCCTAATTTTGGCCTTTATCTCCTACATTCACTCACCCGGGTGCACGAGTGCTGATTTCAGTCCCTTGAGTTGTCATCCAGGATTGGTTCCTACCTTATGCCTGCTGCTTACTAGGATAGCTCTGGCTTCCTACAACCATGAAGTAAATAAAATGTATGGAAGAGTGAATGAATGAATGAATGAATGAATGAATGAATGAATGAATGAATGAATGAAAGAGATGAATTTATTGCCTAGTGTTGCAGAAATTAACTGCAACAGAAGATATTTTCATGAATAAGTGAAGGACAGCTGAAAGTAAGGAGAGAAAAAAGGAGACTATGACAGGCAGACAAGATGTGAAGAGTACCACAACCAGAATATAGAAATCAACAACTATGACTATCAATGTGAATATATTTTTTCCTGTGTTTTGTGTGTGTGTGTGTGTGGGGGGGGGGGGGGGGGGGGGGGAGTGAAAAATAGTGTTAAATATTGGATAAAATTAGTGAGTTGCATAGGATGACAATGAGAGTGATAAACCAGAACTGGAAATGTGGGAATCTTACCAGGTTAAGAGCATACAGAGAAGGGTGCATTTAGGTTAGAGTGGAACTTGCTGACAGTGCTGTGTGTATTGTAGCCAGGTTCAATGTTTATTAAGGGAGAATAGTATCCTGAGGGAAGAGGTCAGGGAAGTGCTTCAGCCTCTGAAAATGTGCATGTGTCCTGTTTGGATATGGGCCATTGATTTAAGCTGTCAGAAGGAACCATGTGATCTGTTTTATCTGCTACTTCATGATCTGAGTGAAAGAATAACTACACCCAGTCTAAGTTTTTTCTTCCTTTATATGGAGACATTTTGGGTATCTGAAAGGTGCATACCTTTGAAACAGCTTGAGAGTATTTACTAATCTGTAAATAATCTGGTGTCACAAGACTTTCACGTGGCTTGAGCACAGAGGATAGAGAGTTATTACAAGGAACATGTCAAATAGCCAGGATTTTGTTGCAAATTGAGGTGAAAGCCTCTTCTTTGCCTTAGGAAAGGAGGCTGATAGTTTTTCCTTACTGTTGTGTCGTTCTGTACTTCTCTTGTCAACCAAGAACTTGGCTCAAGGTCTAAGTGCCATTCAGGTGACAGTTGCCAAGCAGCTCAGAGAAGGATGCTCATTAAATGTATGCCCTGCAGCTTTCTGACCTGTGCATGACATAACACGTAATGTTCTGGATTGAAAGTTACTTCTTGGCAGACTGTACTTTTTCCTCTGAACAGCTCTAAGGAGAAAGTCAATTTTTGTTGCACTGTCCTTTCATGTTTCTTTCCCAGGGGATTTGCTGTGTGACATTTAGCTTGGTGCCTCCTGGGAAGCTTCTTTGCAGTGCATTATACTGCCTGTGAGACAATACACACTGTTATCTCAAAAGACATTCTTTGTCTGTATTGCATCTGAACCACTAAAATTAAAGTGCACCCTCATACAAACCTTAAACTTATACCAAAGAACTGTAAGAATTAATTTAGCTGATTTCATAATTTGTACACACACACACACACACACACACACACACACACACACACACACACACACACACACATGTATGTACTTGTTAATTTGTATTATTTTTTCCTTTTGATTTATCATGTGATATTTGAGGGGCCATGGTGGAGCAGCGGTTAGCATTGTTGCTTCACAGCAAGAGGTTCTCCTGTTCGATTCTCGGTTCGAGTGCCTTCTGTGTGGAGTCTGCATGTCCTCTCCGCGGTCGAGTGACGTTAAAGACATGCAGGTAGGTGCGTGCGTGAATGGGTGTGCCTTCTTTGAAGGTTGGGCATCGGGCTGGCAACTCAGCACCGTAAAAATTCACTGCCAATCATTAGCAGACCGGAGTTCCGCTGTGGCGACCCGTAACCGGGAAAAGCCGAAAGACGTTACTTTACTATTTAGAGCACGATACCTCCTGGTAAGCCTAAGTTCAATAGAAAATATTCTTGTGAGCCAACTTAAGTTGTGATTTAAAAGGTATTCTGGTCTTTTAATACTTCCTCTTGTCCTCTGAAAGCAAAGCGCTCAAGAGATAACAGAGTACACCCCCCCCCAGTGAAACTAGCCAGTTCCTGTCTTACCATTTTACCTCTATGACATCATAGCTTATTTGCCCACTAAAATATTAATACCCCCTTTTAATTTCCTAATCAAATCTAGGTTTTATTTAAAAAGCTCAAAATCTTTTCTTTCTTCCCCAACAATAATCACAGAGGCAAACTTTTTATACCTCTGCCTTTTTTTACTTTCCCCTTTTATTTCTGTTTTACCCTTTCTATTGTTATTGCAATTCAATACAAATTGTATCCTTTTTATATCTCAAAGTAATTATATCTCTCCTTATCTTTTTCACTTTTTCCCATATCTGCTTTCTACACCTTTTTTTTTCTTTATCATATTATTTTTGTTATATTATCCTATGTATTGACTTGTATGTATATGTAAACAGTTCTATGTTCTGCATATATTGTCATTGTTGTATGTGAAGCTTTTCTCTCCAGGCCTCAGCCGAAAATGGGTTATGCCCAGTCAGACTATCCCATAGGTTCGTAGGTTGGTACTAGGCTATTAGTCCTAGGGCCTATACAAGCCTAGCCATAACAATACCCTGGCTATTTCTTCCCACACTGTTTACTTCCCTGGACCCCTGTCTAGCAGGGCGACTGACGTGATCCCCAGGGTGAAGTTCCTTTCTCCCATCCAATCGTCAAGGTTCCTTTTGAAGAGGGCCAAAGAGGCACTGTGCTTGACTGCTTGACATGTACGGGCAATCTATTCCAGAGTCTGGGGAGTCTCTGGGTCAGGAACCTATCCCTCAAGCATGTTTTGTTTATTGTGATGACAAGGTTTAGATCCCTGGAGCATGTGGCTCTGAGGGATTGGGATTTCTTTAAGTGTAGCATGTCCAACAGCTCTGGGTTTGACATGGCCTTGTATGTTAAGCAGAGATCGCCTCTGAGTAGACGATATGTGACAGGATATGTGACAGAGAATAGCTGGAGTTTTTTAAGGCAGTCAGCGTAGGACATTTGCTTTAGGCCTGTGATTCTTTTAGTGAGGTATTTCTGTGGCCTTTCCAGTTGTTGCAGATAAATTGAGAGGTACATACCAAACGGGGCATTGTATTCTATAATGGGTCTAATGAGGGATGAGTACAGTGGGACAATGACCTCCTTTTTTTGGATGAAAAGCCCTTAGATAAGGTGTGCCACATAGGAGGATTTCCTGACTGTTGTGGCGATGTGGTTATCAAAAATGAGACCACTGTCCACCTGTGTCCCTAAGTCTCTTATCACACTTTCGGTGTTTAGTGTACTGCCACCTATATGGGAATTCACGGGTACATGATGTTCATTGTGTTATCCTGCTGCAGTCATCACACTTGGGTTATCCTGTCATCAGGCGGTCCCGCAATCGGCCGGAATTCCAAAGTCTTGGTCCGGCATCGGTTGCAGTCGCTTCTTCCCTGACGTCAGTGCGCCAGGGGTATATATAATGCATCCATTGCCATTTTCTTCAGTCTTTCTTGCCGCGCGGTGCCCGAAGCAGATGCAGTTCACAAGTGCCGGTCGGCCGACTCCTGAGATTTTCGAAGTCGAATTTCAGATCCGAAGTCTTCAATAAAGCTAAGTACCCCGTTGGGGAAACTTTTCTTGCCTCAGACCGATGTCAGAAAAAGTTAACAATTGTATTTCTTGTGGGAAGCAAATACCTCATAAGGATTTTCATTCTTACTGCATACCTTGCCTAGGCCCAGACCACGACGTCACTAGTTGTAATTTTTGTGCTAGGTTTAATAAGCGTACTATAAAAAGACACTTTGATTTCGCACGACACTACTTCGGTAGAAAATTTAACTACACTATGCCGTCGGAGCAACCGACTACCGGCGTGCACAAAAAACGCAAGGATAAGGACAGGCAGCCTAGACCCAAGCCAGACTCCGAGGCCTCGGCTGGTCTGGTCTCCGGTTCACCGGCCTTCAGTGAGGCTCCGACGCAGCCCCTGACTACCGCAGATCTGGAACCCGAGACCGCTTCGGAACTTTTGGCGGAAAGTACTAGGCTGACGCAGCCATTTTGTTTAGCCCCTACCGACGACACTGCTGAAAAAGATGTCAGTGCTGCAGAAACACCTTCGGTTTCTGAAGGCGTTTTCAGACCGACGACGCTCACCATAACAACGTATCCTAAGACGAAGACTCCTATTAAACCTAAAAAGACTGCACTTCAGTCCCCTGTTCAAGGCCCCATGCCTAAGAAACAGATGCTCAAAATGGCTGAAGATTTGATCTCTTTAATCAGGGGTTCCCAACCCCCTCCCGACAAAAGGCCTAGACAAGAGGAAGATTATGCATCCTCTGAACAAGTGTCTATTTCCTCAGGCTCCTCTGAGGACCAAGATTACTCCTTCTTCCCTTATGAAGATTCTGATGCTGAGGATTCTATTCCCTCAGCTTCTCCTCCTGAAGACTACTCCTTTGGGGAAACTTTACACACTATGAGGGAACATTTTCACTGGGAAGGTCAGGACTACTGTGACTCAAAGAAAAGGCTCAGAGAGTTTCTTTTACTCCCCCAGCACAGACCACTTGCCATCCCCCCAGTTTTAGACATTGTGGATGATGTTTACTTAGAATCCAGTTTGAACCCAGATTCTCTGCCTCCTGCTCCGGCCAAACCTGATGGATACTATAGAGTGCCTGATTCCCACAAATTTCTTTACAAAAGTCCTGTTGCTGATCCAGAGACTATCTCCCAGGGTCCCAAAGGGGCTAAGGCTTCTATGGCAAAATATCCTGTACCCTCTGAAAGGGACTCCAGAGCACTAGACAGGTGGGGGAAAAAGGTTTACACCTCAGCCACTGTAGCTATGAGGGCACTAAATTGCCAGTTTCACGTGCTAAAATATCAGCAATTTCTAATGTCTCAGTTAAAACAAAAAATGAGCACACTCCCTCAACAGTCTGAATTGAAAGAAATGCAGGATCTGTTGCATGCAACTGAACAAGTGGGCAAACATACTTTACAATGTGGGTTTGATTCTTTGGAGGCTTCCTGCAGAGCAGCTGTCACTGGGTCTGTTATATGTAGGCATGCTTGGTTAAAGGAACAAACTCTGCCTGATCATGTTAAAGCAAAGCTTCTAGATGCTCCCTTACAGCAGGATGTTCTTTTGGGAGTTAAAGCAGAAGAAGTCTTAAAGAAAATGGAGGATAAGGCAAAATCTATGCAGACAAAGATTTCCTACAGGTACAGCCCCCTCGCTTCAGCAGAAATTGGCCAACAAAAAATTGGTCCTTTCCAGCTACTGACAGGCCACAGAGGGGTAAATACAGACGTCCAAGAGGCAGAGGACAACCACAACCTCAAAAAAAGGCATAGCAAAATTAATTTAAAATGGGTGGCGAAAGCCAAACACACTCTGGCTAGACTTATAAATGCCCTAGGGCAGATAGCCTAGTATGAACCTATGAACCTATGAACAAGCCCAGTACAAACCTTGACAATGGAGCACTGCAGCACAGAAGGGAGGGGAAGACAGGTCCCAAACTACCAGAAGGCAAACTCAATGACTTGCTCCTCATCTGGCCAAGCAACATTCTCTTGGCAGCCCCCTTGGGAGGAAAACTCGCACTTTTTTCAGACAACTGGCACATTGTCGCAAAGGACAAATGGATCCTAGACATAATTTCACGAGGATACAAATTCCATTTTCACACCTTGCCAATGAAAAGAGGAATGCCAAACCTGCCACAAAATCAATGGGCAGAGGCACAAAAATAAATTACAGCTCTCATGGACATGAGAGCCATTCAACTGGTACCTACTCGAGAGCAAGGCCAAGGATTTTACTCAAGACTCTTTCTAGTTCCCAGAAAGGACAATGCCTGGAGACCAATTCTGGACCTTTCAATTCTAAACACCTTCTTACAAGTTCCCAAATTCAAGATGCTAACACTACAGCAGCTTCTTCCCATGTTGGGCAAGAAAGAATGGCTAGTAACATTGGACCTCAAGGAGGCATACCTGCATGTCCCTATCAGACAAAGTTGCAGAAGATACCTCTGTTTCATTGCAGGTTCAACCCATTACCAATTCTCTGCACTGCCCTTTGGCTTATCTACTGCGCCCAGGGTCTTCACAAAATGCCTGGCACCAGTAATTGCATACTGCAGACAAAGAGGAATTCAAATATACCCATACCTGGATGACTGCCTCATCCAAGCAGAAAGCAAGGACATCCTCTTACAACATCTGGCTTTTGTAAAACATCATCTAAGTTTCCTGGGGTACACAGTAAATGAAAAGAAATCAAAACTAGTACCCTCACAAAATATGACATTCCTGGGTGCCAGCTTGAATACAATGGCCCAGAATTCTTATCTGACGCCAGACAAACAACTACAACTGACTCAATATTTCAAAACAATGGCAACAAAGACCCAACTACCTGCAAGAAAAATTCTGCAGGCCTTGGGCTTCATGGCATCTTGCATACTACTAATACCATTTGCAAAGCTGCATATGAGGAAATTACAGTGGTACCTAAAAAGCGTATGGTCTCAACACAGCCACAGCTTGGACACAATGATATCTCTCATTCCCTGCCTACAACAGGAGTTTCTATGGTGGTCAATGGCATGTCACCTCAACAAGGGTCAGCCTTTCACCTTGCCCCCAGCCAGGCAAACTATGACAACAGATGCATCGGACTACGCCTGGGGGGCACACATGGCAGGACAGTGCGTTCAAGGCGTATGGACTGCAGATCAAAGGAATCTGCACATCAATCAAAAAGAGATGCTAGATGTACAGAATGCTCTGACAGCCTTCAAGAATCTATTACATCCAGGAGAACTTACAATAAGGACGGACAACACCACAGTAATGTGGTACATAAACAAATAAGGGGGTACACACTCCTACCCTATATGCAGGTAAGCAATGACCTTGTGGAACACAGCTCTGGCTTACCAAGTTCAGTTACAAGCTCAATTCCTGCCAGGACAAAAGAACACATTGGCAGACGACCTCAGCAGAAACATCATGGATCCCCACGAGTGGAAACTGGATCCACAAGTATTTGCAATGATAACTCAAAAATGGGGCCTTCCAGACATAGACCTGTTTGCCAGTCCTCAAAACTATCAACTAACAAAATTTTGTACAAGGACACTTCACCATCAAGCTTGGAAAGTGGACGCACTCTCATTCAGTTGGAAAAACCTGACAGTATATGCCTTCCCTCCATTGCCTCTCCTCAAAAAGGTGCTTCTGAAAGTCAGAAAGGAGAGACCACGACTGATACTCATAGCCCCAATCTGGCCACGCCAGCACTGGTACCCACTATTGAGAAATATGGCCCAGGGCCCACTTTGGATTTTACCACAAATTGCCCATTTGCTCACACAGCAAAACAATCAGATTCTTCACAGCCAGCTAAAAACCTTAAATCTGGCTGCATGGAAAATCACCTAAACATCCAGCCAGCTCCTCTTTCCCAAGCAGTTATGGATGTTATTCTGGAAGCTAGGAGGCCCAGCACCAGGAAGGCCTATTCGGACAAATGGAAAAGGTTTTGTGCTTGGAACCAAGCTAAAGGCCAAAACACACTTCAGCCTCACCTGCCTCAGATTCTACAGTATTTAACTGAGATGTTGCACAAATGACTTTCTTTTTCTTCCATTAAAATCCATGCATCAGCTATTTCAGCCCTCTACAACACGGAACCACCCTTATTTTCGCATCCACTTCTAAGGCAGTTCCTCAGAGGGGCAAAAAACATTAGGCCCCCCAGGAGAGCACCTACACCAACATGGGACCTAAATTTTGTTCTGGAAAAACTTACGCTACCTCCCTTTGAACCAGCTTTCTCTGCAGATCTACAGTTCCTATCATGGAAGACTGCCCTGCTACTAGCAATAACTTCAGCTAGAAGAGTTTCAGAGCTGCAGGCACTAATGGCAGTGGAACCTTTCCTCATTTTCCATCAAGACATAGTTTCTGTACGAACTAATCCTTCCTTCATGCCTAAGGTGGTTTCCAGTGTGTCTTTAAATCAAACCATTCACTTACCCACCTTCTTCCCAAACCCACAGAACAAATGAGAACGACTCCTGCATTCCCTTGGACATTCACAGGCAACTTCGCTACTACTTGGATAAAACTAAGGCTTTCAGAAAATCTGACCAGCTCTTTGTATCCTATGCTACAGCTTCACAAGGGAAGGCTATATCAAAACAAACCATTTCCAAATGGATAGGACATTGTATTCGTTTTTGCTATACCCATCATGGAAAACCAGTTCCTGCTACCATTAGGCCCCACTCTACCAGGGCAACAGCTACATCTACAGCCTTCCTCAGGGGGGTACCAACCAAGGAGATTTTGGAAGCTGCAACTTGGAGTTCAGTACACACCTTTACCAAACGCTATCACTTACCACTTTACTCTAAGACTAGGGCTGGCTTCGCCACTACAGTTCTGCAGGGCCTTCTAGCCTCCTCTAACCCTCTATAACTCCTCCACCCATCCATAGCTTTGGGATTTTACTAAAGTGTGATGACTGCAGCAGGGTAACACGATGAACATAGTACAGTTTTGTACCTACCATAAATGTAGATGTTCGAGTGTACACCCTGCTGCAGTCCAGGTTACCCTCCCTCCATCCCCTCTGATCTAACTGGCTAAATCTCTACAATACCTTCCTGATGTATTTGCTTATAGCTGGTGGGATTTTGTGTTTGTGCAAAAATTACTTAATTTGGTACTAATTACTGACCACCTTTTGGGGGGCACCTGACATTTGGGGCAAGAAAAACTGAAGAAAATGGCGTCGGATGCATTATATATACCCCTGGCGCACTGACGTCAGGGAAGAAGCGACAGCAACCGACGCCGGACCAAGACTTTGGAATTCCGGCCGATTGCGGGACCGCCTGACGACAGGATAACCCAAGTGTGATGACTGCAGCAGGGTGTACACTCGAACATCTACATTTATGGTAGGTACAAAACTGTACTTTTTTTCCCAAAGGGGATAACTGTACATTTTTTGGCATTGAGCTTGAGCCCATTTAACAAATATAAAATAAAGTTAATGAAATCTCTCAATGCCATGCAAAGTTTTGACTTAATATCTAATGGAATGACTTTTGGATTTGCAAACGAGTTGATATGCTGTTTGCATTGCCTATGACTAGGTTACTGTTTAGACAAACAGTTGTTGCTTTTGCATGTAAAGCCACTTTGATATGAATTCTAGTGTTTAGTGGCCAGCTGTGGCTAAAGAATTGTGAGGATAAAGTAAAATGGAAGCACAGACGGCACTGACAAGGAGTATTATATGAATACTAGGGCAAAGCAAACAGCTTGTCTGATAAAGGTAACAGGAGTATTAAGGAGATGGATAGAGCTTATATGGATGGTAAAGAGCAAAGTGTAAGCAAAGAGATCTGTAAAGGAAGCTATGGTAGATTCGGAGAAATAATTAGTGGATGTTCTTTGTGTTTCACTGTTGTAGTACTGACTTGTGGGATTTCCTGCCGTGGAAGTCCTTGGCCGACCCAACTGTGGATGCTCTGTCCAATGTCAGTGCATCCAAATATAAGGGAGCCACGCAGCACCATGACCTAATTTTTTCTTGCCGTATGAGCCTAAGGAAGAGTGCTATTCAGTGCATTGGTCGGACCTCACTAGAGAAAGAAGACATCTAAAGCCAAGTACCTCATTGGGGAACTTCTCGTGTTTTTTGACTAATGTTAGAGAAAGTTAATAAATGTCTCCACTGTGGCAAACAGATACCACACTGGGACTTTAATTCTTGTTGTGTGACTTGTTTGGGACCAGAACACAAAGTTCCTAACCATCAGTTCTGTGCTCACTTTAATAGCAGAACTTTCAATTGTATGGCTGAGATTCTAGCTAAACATTTTAGCAAGTTGTCGGGGCCTTCACAGTACCATGTTGTACGTCGGTTGAGCTGAGGTTGATCTCCCTAGGTGAAAAAAGGAAATCGTTTCAGACTTAGGAGCTAAGACGATGCTTGTTTGCCAAAGGCCAGTCCTCCTAGGCTTATGATTGTTGAAGAAGGTAAAATGGCTTTGCAGCAACTGAGGTGGTGGCGCAGACCTCTGTTGAAACCCATTCGAAGTCCAGTATGCCTGCAGATCCGTTTACTTTCTTACAAGCTGAAGGACTTAGATCGTCTGTTGGGTCTGGGTCCACTTCACAGATTAAATTTTCCGAATGCCACTCTAGATCAGACAATGATTCTTTATGACGTCAATAGGCTTACCGCCCATGGGAGTCCATTGTCTGCCCGCATCTGGGTCCCAATGTAGAGGGCGTCCTTAGGCTCAAGCTTAAGGCCTCTCACAAAAATGCTACACCCATTCTACCTCAGCCTAGGCCTTTTGGTTCCCAGTCTAAGGCCCATCAACAAGACCTAATGAGGATGGCTGAGGATTTGATTACCTTGGTCAGATCCAGACATCTTCTCCTTCTGAAGCACCCTTGGTTTAAAAAAAAAAAAAAAAAAAAAAAAAGTGATACTTCTCACTAGCTGTTTTCTGATCCATTGATTCTGTGGATGATTTTGATAAAGATGAGTCCACCTTCGAATAGGGTGCACCTATTGCCTCCTGTGGAGTTTCTGATTCTGAGGAGAGCCTTTCCTCAGCTCCCCCCAAGAATGTTTCCTTTGGGGAAACCTTACATACCCTGAGGGAGCACTTCATATGGGAAGCTCAGGATTATCCACAATCCAAGAAGAGGGTTAGGGGAATTCCTAAACCTCCCTGAGCATAAACCCCTTGCCATTCCCCAGTCTTAGAGGTGGTAGACAGTGTCTTTTTGGATTCCTCCTTGCAACCAGACTCCCTTTTCCCTGCCCCTCAGAAACCTGACAGATTTTATGGGGTTCTATTGTCCCACAAACACTTTTTTTAAGAACTCTGCAGCAGATCCTGAAGTGGTGACTCAGGGCTCTATGGGAGCAAAAGCTAGTTCTTCCAAAAATCCTTTACCAGTAGACAAGGAAAGCAGAGCCTCGGACAGGTTTGGAAAGAAAGTCTACACCTCTGCTACCCTTGTCATGAGGGCTTTGAACTGCCAGTTTCATATTGTGAAGTACCAGGAAACCATTTTTGACCAGATCAAACAGAAACAGATGGGGACTGAACATAAGGCCCTCTCAAAGGACTTACTGGCTTTATGTAAGTCCTGCTGTCAAGTGGCTAAGCACTCCCTACACTGTGACTATGATGCTTTGAAAGCTTCTAGCAGGGCAGCAGCTACAGGATCCATCATTAGAAATCATGCCTGGCTGAGGGAGCAGTCCCCTCCTGAACATGTTAAATCTAGTCTCTGGATGCCCCCTGGACAAAGACTTTCTTTTTCGTCCTAAGGCTGAGGCTGTGCTTAAGAAAATGAAGGATAAGGCTCTGTGCTTAAGAAAATGGAAGATAAGTCTATGTCCATGCAAACTGTCAGGGACTTCCTCCAGGTCCAGCTTTGTCGGTTCAGCTAAAATTACCCTACCAAACATTGGTCCTTTCCAGCCCCCAGTCTAAACCCAGACAAAGAAGACCTCGTAGGGAAAGGAGACAAAAACAGCAGCAGCAGCTAAGACAGTGGCATACAGACCCCAGTAGGCCTGTGGGATCCCAACCTGCAGGTACCTAGCAGGAAGCAATCGTGACTCTTACATGGCACCCCCCCACCTACCCTTCTACCTTCCTGCCCCCCCCCCCCCCCCCGGCTGGGAGGGAGACTGTCCCTATTCCACAAGAACTTGTCCCTCATTACCAGGGATCAGTGGGTTCTAAACATCATTCAGAGAGATTACAGTCTCAAGTTCAAACAACCCTTTATTCGTTCAGGCTTCCCAGATATTCCTCAAAACAAAATGGCCTAGGCCTTAAACCAAATACAGCTTCTGTGCACCCAAGGCTTTGTGAAACCTGTAGAAACCTCTTGCAAGGAAAAGGGTTTTACTCCAGACTTTTCCTCGTCACCAGAAAAGAAGGTACCTGCAAGCCAATTCTAGACCTGTCAAAGCTGAAATGATTCTTGCAGGTCCCAAAATTCAAAATGCTAACTCCACAAAAAACTACTACCCATGATTGTCCCAAAGCCTTCATGGTAACCTTAGATCTAAAAGATGCATACCTCCACATCCTCACAGAGGAATCACACAGGAGGTTTTTACACTTCAGAGCAGGTACGAGGCATTATCAGTTCTATGCTTTGTCCTTTGGTTTGTCTGTGGCACCCAGGGTTTTCACAAAATGCCTAGCCCCGGTGATAACCTTCTGCAGGGCAAAGGGAATTCAGATTTACCATTCCTTAGATAATTGCCTCATTCAGGCAACAGACTTAGAAAACCTGAAAGCAGATCTGCTTTACACCGAAACTATACTAACCTCAGTGGGGTTCACCATCAGTACCCAAAAATCTCAAACTAACCCCACGGATAGGATTGTGTTTCTGGGAGCTTTACTGGACTCATCATTTCAGAATACCTTTCTCCCTCTAGACAAGTTTATCTTTCTTACTCTGCACTTAAAAAAGTTCCTTGTTAGGAAATACCTCACAGCTAGAGAGTATCTCAGGGCCCTGGGATACATGGCCTGTTGCATCATCATGATCCCCCTGGCCAGATTTCATGTAAGAAAACTGCAGTGGTAGCCATGGACCTTTGGGAAACAGCAAACTCCCTAGGACTGCACCTCGTGGCACAGTACTTGTCAGGAAAACAATCAACTATTGAATCATCTCAGCAGGAGCCTGTCAGGTCCCCATGAGTGGCAACTGTATTGGGAAGTATTTCTCAGCATAGCCAAAAAATGGGGTATGCCACAGGTAAACATTTTTGCCACCAAAGAAAATGCTCACTTGGAAAAGTTTTGCGCCAGGAGCAAAACAAAGTTAGAATTGAAGACAGATGCCTTTTCCTTCCCTTGGACAGGCCTATTCCTCTATGCCCTTCCCACAATACCCTTGCTGCCCAGGGTACTGCTGCAAATAAGGGAAGAAAGGTCAAAGGTAGCCTCAAATTGGCTGATGCAGCACTGGGTACCCCCTGTTGCTCAATCTAACCAACAAGCAACATATCTGCTGCCACAAAGAGTGAACCTGTTAACACAGAACAGGAACACGGTCATATACCCCAACCTGCACACACTCAAATTGACATTTGGGATGATACCTTGATCCCATGGAAAGGGTCGCTCCTTGACAAACAGGTCCTGGCCATTATAAAAGAGGCCAGAAGACCTAGCACTATAAAGACTTATTCCACCAAATGGAAAAGATTCATTATATGGTGCAGAGAAAACCCTAGGCAAGCTGAGATCCCTTTGATCCTGTCATACTTATCTAGCCTTTTTAAAAAATAACTATCCTAGAGTATTAAAATATATGCTTCAGCTATTTCTGCCTCTCTGCTTTCACAGCCTCCTGTCTTTTCACATCCTGTCATGAAACAGTTTTTGAGAGGGGTTATCCACATTAAGCCTACTGAAAGTCTCCTATTCTCCCCTGGGACCTCAATTTCATTCTGGAGAAGCTAACCCTTCCACCCTTTGAGATGGCGGCTTCTGCATATATTAAATTCCTTACCCGGAAGACAGCTTTACTGCTGGCCATTACCTCAGCCAGAAGAGTTTCAGAGCTTCAGGCCATTATGTGTGTGGAACCTTTTATCATTTTCCACCCAGACAGAGTATCTTCTAGGATCAATCCTTCCTTTATGCCCAAGGTGGTGAGAGAAACTTTTTTAAACCAAACCTTACACTTGCCTACATTCTTTCTTAACCATCAGAAGAAGGGAGAAAGGAGCCTTCATACTTTGGATGTGCATAGGCAACTGCATTACTACTTGGATAGAACCAAGAATGTTAGAAAGTCAGACCAACTTTTTGTGGCCTTTGCCAGTAGCTCTGAGGGGAGGCCAGTTTCAAAACAAACATTTTCCAAATGGATCTCCCACCGTATCTCTTTTTGCTACCGCCATCATGCTAAAAAGCCTTTAGATTCTGTGAGGACACATTCCTCTAGGGCTACTGCTACCTCTGCTGCCTTTCTTAAAGGGGTGGCCACCGAGGACATTTTGGAAGCCACTGATAGGTCCTCTGTGCATACCTTCACCAAACTTTACCATCGTTCTACCTTTTCCAAGTCCGGAGGTACTTGCAGGGCATCATTTTCTTTCTTAGGTCCTTCCATCCACCCTCCTTTCAGTTTTGGGAATCATCCCCCAAGTCAGGACTGCAAAATTGAAACATGAAGAATGTAGTATGGTTGTTTAGACTTACTGTAAATGTATATGTTCAAGTGTATTTACTGTTGTAGTATTCTTTCCCTCCCTCCTTCCCCTCTTGCCTATGGGGTAAGCTAGGACATTCTTCTCCTCAGTCAGGGTTGCTCCCTCCTCCTTCACATTTATTCTGGAATCTAGGGTCCTAGACCTCTGACTTCAAGGACATACTGGGGGGCTTCTACTTGTTGAGGGGAAGAAAGTACTGAGGTCATGGCATCATCTGACTCCCTTATATCAAGACTTAGTGATGTTGGACAGGCTTTGGGGGCAATGGGATTATCTGGTAGTCAGGCCGGCCAAAGGCTTCCATGGCAGTACACCCCCACAAGTCAGGACTGCAACAATCAATACTCAAACATCTACATTTATGGTAAGTGTGCACAATTGTACTTCTGGAAGTTCAGAGATGGTCAACTCTAAATTGTATCCACAGGAAAACAGGTAGTAAGGCAGCCAGATGGACCTAACAGCAACCCAACGGGAAATGTAAACAAAGAAATAAGCAAAGGTTCAACCGTCCAGCAAAATAAAATGGTTTAATAAAGTATAAAACACAAAAAGCTTTCAAGTCACAAGACTGTTCATAAGTGTTACAACCAGCATAAAACCATTCAATATTTAAACTAAATCCAGCCTATCATATTCACAATATTGATCATATGACTAATTAACACATTTATACAATAAAATAATATATATATATATATATATATATATATATATGTATATTAAGAGCTAAAAAATACATCATGTATACACATTCAACTCACAGACATCTGTCTTTCTTTTCAAAGGGGTTTAATAGTATTCTTTACATTTAGACCAAGTAATCTGTCTGCCCTGAAATAATTAATCCACCTGTCTGTTAGTTGAATGTGTATACATGATGTATTTTTTGAAAGCTTTGTGTGTTTTATACTTTATTAAACCACTTTATTTTGCTGGAGGGTTGGACCTTTGCTTATTTCTTTGTTTGAACTCTAAATCGTAGGCAGGAAGCGCTGGCTGCCTGGAGCCTGTTTTCAAGGAAGGCACGAGATGGAACTTATACTAATGGACATTTGGCCAAGGCATCGGAGTCTTCCCCTACTCTTCCATAGGTGCCATGGGATCTTTTACATTCACTTGAGCTACTACCAACTCAAGCAGTTGAAACCTTAGTTTCAAGTCTGATCTGAAACACACTCAGGAGTGCAGCAACCCAATCACCTGATGTGGAAATAGAAGCCGCAGACCTCTAGTCTTCCAGCAGCAAAGGTGAGTGTGCTACCTGTTGTGTCACAGACACTGAATTGTCCTAACAGTATAACATATGTTCTACCCCAGATACCTTACCCAATGGCTCCTCTATCTTCACCCAGTCGGCCCATTTATTCTGACAGAATAGGAGATTGGTATTCCCAGGCTGAGTGAGAGCCCTACAGCATATATGGTTGTCCCTGGGAATCCCTATCAGCCCTCCATTCCTCAGCAAGAATCTGGTGGTAGGGAGTGGGCCAGTTTGCTAGTCCTTGGGGGGGGGCATACCCTCTCTCCCATTGGGAGTACTCCATCTGTGGCACCTCTGAACTTGCAGCAGTTGCCTCCAGATGGGAAACGAACCAGTTTCCCCTTGGCTGCATAGTGCGAATGGAATAATGGTGAAGCAGGCACTGCCAGCTTAGAGCTCAGTACTCCAGTAGATGAACACCCCGTGCTTCCACTAGGTGTCATCTGTGTGTTGAGTAAGCCAGAGTCACCTCCCTTCCCCCTGGTGGGGGGGGGGGGTGAGCTTTCAGCTGCTTCTCACACCCCTCCTCCCTAGCCAGCTCCTATAGCCACCTGAGCTGCTAATCAAACTCTGTCCACCTGTCATAGTCTGGGTTTTTTTCTCTGTGTGCCACATAGCTGACTACTATGACGTATGTTTTGTTCCTAAAAATGGGGCTAAAAAAGTATAATTTAGTCTTCCACAGGCAAAACCCAGTCCAGGCTTCTAGGTTACTTTGAGTTTCTGATGTAAATTGATTCTTTACTAGTAGAACAAATCATCTTGCAGCTCAAACCATTGATAGAAAAAAATGGTGTTTCACTTCCTTTTGATTTTAAGCAAGTTTGCTAATGTTCCCCAACTCTGAGCTCCACAAGTTCCTGAATTCCGTTTTGTTGATCCCATTTTTTTCCCTTCCTTTCCATTTGTAAGCTTTTTTTAACTACTACCCTACCATAGAAGTTCAGGCAGTGCTGGAATTAACTTTGTTTCCTGAAAATGTAAATATTAACAAACGTACAGTTTATATTCAGCATCTCCATTTGTCACTGTAGTATTCCATCTCTTTTGAGATTTGCCAAAGTGTTTGCATTACTGAACATCACCTTGCATGAGCTACAGTAGCTGCAGTGGTGGTGCTGCGGTAGCGTTGCCGCCTCACAGTAAGACGTTGTCCTGTTCGATTCTCAGCTAGAGCGTCTTCTGTGTGAAGACATGCGTGACTGGGCGTACCTTCATTGAAGGTTGTGCATCAGGGCTGGCAACTCACCACGTAAAAATCTGCTGCCAATCATTAGCGGACCGGAGTTCCTCTGTGGCGACCCCTAACCGGGAAAAGCCGAAAGACACAAACAAATCTTGCATGCTCTACAGTCCAAGTACATGAACATGTGTGATCCATACCTCTCAACCACTTAAAGCAAGAAATCTGGACAAAGCCCCAAAATAGGGGCACTTTTTAAATATTGTTCTTAAAAACTTTGAAAGTTGATAAAATAACAAGTTTTGCATTAGCATGAATATTCTGAAGGATATCAAGTCTAAAACTCAAATGTCTGTCATTATTTTCTAACTTCATCCCTTAATGATTTGCCAGAAAAAACATAATTTTATGAGAAACAGACCAAATATATGAGGCAAAAATATGGACATTCTACAAAAATATGTAAAGTTGAGAGGCATGGTGTGATCTACTCCTAGTATGCCAACACAGCTTCACCAGTAATAGAAGCACAGTAGTTACAAGAAGTGAAAAATGTTATTTTAAGTGGCACTGACCTTTACGTAGGTCTTTTGGTATAGTGAAGCATATTGTCTAAGGCTTTGGTACACGTGTCAATGCCTGATTTGCCTTTCTTTTATATCAGAATTATCAGGTCAAAGTTAATTCTTCACTGTTTTCCCCAACAAAGCTCTACAGTGGAATACCTGCAGGCTTAGAATTGAGACATCAGTTTTCTCAGCTTCTTGTAACTCCCTAGCTTCAGATCTGCCTTCACTTAAAGATGTTTTTTACTCAAATGGCCTTTTCATTTATAGAACCTCTGCCTAACAACAGCTGCTTTTTACACCATAGTAAAATATTTGACCAGCTGGTTGCAGGATGAGTGTTTACTTATAAATAGGAAAAAAAAGTCCTTGTTGTTTGGCATAGCTACCAAGCTGTTTGCCAGTGATAGAAATACAGTGACTACTTGAAGCAGAAATTGGTGTTGTCGATGGCAAAGAGACAAGTGAGGGCATGCCAACATGACACCACCTTGACAGCTGTGGAGGACTTTTGGAAATGCCCTATCCTCTCATCCATCAAGTAGTTATGTACATTACGCATGCACATATTCCACTTCCCCGAGGGTGAGTGTCAGTGTCCATCCTTAATGGTGTGCTGTAACACACCCAAAATTGCCACACTTACAGTATGCCAGTGTTTTGTTTGCTTGTCCTGAGTTAAATTCTGAATGTTAAACCATGTTTAGGAGAGGATAAATCAAGAGTGTAACAACAGTATTTGGATTATATAGATGTGCTTGTAAACATATATCAGATAAAAATCAGTAAGGGGGCAGTTGCTCTGCTGAAATTACAGTATTTATTCTAATCACAAAAGTTGGGACCTTGTGAGTCTTTAACAACTGTAAAAACTACAGGAAAAACCTAGGCAAGCTAGAGTTTTTCTTAGGGTTGCCAACTTTCATTGTGGGTAAAACCAGACTTAGGCCACACCATAAACCTGCCCATGCCCCACCCACTTTGCACCAATTGTTTTTCATTTGTGATGCTTTTTTTCCCTGCAGATTTACTATGAATTTTGTAAAAAAAAACATAGTAAATCCACTGATATAACGAACTCCGATAGTCTATTTCTTTGTTTGAAACAAAATACCAAAGTTTCTATAGTGTTTTCCAGACTACTGGACAATCAGTTTGATTTCTGGATAGTCCAAAAAAAAAATGGATAGGTGGCAACGCTAGTTTTCACTGTGTGATACATTAAACCTGCTGTAATAGAGGCCCACGGGATATATGCATGTAACCCCTTAAGGACATCATGTGTTTCAGCAATATGGTCTATGAATGTCAGTGAAAACTCGAGCTTGGCTAGGTTTTTCTTGTAGTTTATATTAAATTGGTGTGTCTGTGTGACCTTTTTACCCTTTTCCTTAACAACTGTAGACAACATGTTCAGATCATGTATGAGAACTTCGGAAACTTGATTTAGCTAATCACAGCTGCTGAAGAGTGGTCTAACAATGTCCAGGTAGTATCAGGGCCTTTATTTCAGATTCCTCTCCTCCAGGTAAAGCCTGATAAAATGTCAGGCTGTTATGGACTGCTTGTAGATTATAGAACAGGTTAAACTGATTCTCTTCTACCAGGTAGATATACCTGAACAGGTGAAGAGACTGCTGCATTTTGTTCCCAGCTGCTTGTCTGCTCAGCTATTGGAATATCCCATTTAATGTGCCTGTTACCCAGAAGTTGGGCAAGAGTTAGAAAACAAGGTACTGTTTGTGTTTAGAATTATGACTCCTTATAGGGTCTGACTGGAAATAAAATGTAGCCTAGATCTGGGTCACTAAGAATGTAAGGCAGCGCTGAGTGCTTCAACATTTCTAAAAGCTCCCAAGACAGGCTTGTGTACCAAATGTGCCATTAAATGAAAAATGAGACATAAATAGATTTACCTGCTCCATCATATGTTATCTGCGCTGCTAAAGCCTTGCAGGCATACATGCAAGAAGGTGTTCCTTTCCCAGGTTCTTTTAGTAGTTAACTATTTCCTAAGCTTCTTCCCCAAATTCAGTATTGTGTTACAGGATCTGCAGACTATGCTTCAGCTTACTGCTAGGCTAACAGCAGCAAGGCTGTCAGAGTTTTCCTATGTACTGGAGAGTGTGATCATCTGTGGTCAGTACTTGGCAGTAACAAAGCTTTTACCTGGCATGCTGTTGCTTGACAGCTTACTCAGTGTCCCCTAACAACCTATCTCAAGACCAGAGCCACTTGTAGTATAACAAAATAACCCCCCCCCCTACACACACGCATGCACACACACAAACACACACACACACACAAACACACAGTTTCCTAAAATATCTGTTCATTTGAAGCATGGGGTTTGTAAATCAGTTCTAGGTGGTATGTTTTAGCACCCTACACTGAAACTTCAGCAACTAGTCTGTCATTCATTTGCCACAAAGTAATTTAATAAACAAATTAGCAGCCAGAAGTCTACTGAAGTGTTAAACCACACAGGAGTATTCAAGTCTAGACAGTTTTATAATCCCTCAGAGATCAGTGCAGCAGTAAAGTGATGTTCTCTGTATTTGAAACCGTGCCATATCATGAGTGGGAAAGAACTTAATTTTTGGGAGTAAGTACATCATCCACTACAAATGAGTGCATCTCCGCATCAAGTACTTCCGTAACCTCTATCAAAGACTGAGAAGTATGTGCCATTTCAGCTTAATGCTCATTATAAAACAAGTCCCATTAGGCTGTATAGTAAACAGCATTTTAATACAGCTTCTTTAAGACTTTATAACAACTTTACACACACACACACACACACACACACACACACACACACACACACACACACACACACACACACACGCTTTCCCTTCCACTCCCACTGTTAACGTCTTGGTTTCTGCATTCAGCCCTAACCTCTGACAAATGTTTACCAGAACAACAGTCATCTGCTTAAGCCACAGGGGTTTCTCTATAATGTAGTATTTAATAGAAATATATTCTGTTCAGAAAACTGTTTTCAGATGTGATCCAGAAACACTGGTCTTCAGAATCTGAATCACACCGTTAGTACAGGCTTTGGGAATTAAATCCATATCTGCAGGATAAAGTTCATTCAGAGTTCATTGTGTGAACCATTCCTTCATACTTTCAGTTGTTATGTCTTATTTTGGTGTTAGGTTTCTGCATTTACTGGATGCAGTTTCTCGGCTGACGCTAAATGCTTTTACTACTACTGATGTACTTGTTAGACCAATATCTCTGCCTTCTTTATTGGCTTGCTTCCAGGCCTTATTATATTAATGTAAAACTTTTCCAAACTAGAAGATAATCACAATGCAAAATTCCCCTTTAAATCATGTACTGTAAAATTACATTATGAGTAAGTCAGAATTTACTGACATACCAGAAAAAGTTATAAAATTCCCTGTTATGTTATTATTAAAAAAAAAAAAACTTCTGCAGAACAGACGTGTAAAAAGACCATTTCACATAGGCTGAGTAGATATGACCCATTCAAACTGTGCAACATTGCAACATTTTGTAAATTACAACAGTTAAGTTTTCACAAAATATTAATGTCATTTTTATTTCTAATGTTTGTTTGAAGGTACTGTATAATATTGACATATACAATAAAACTACACATTTTTGAATTCGTTTTCCTAGTTTCTTAAAAATGTTTGAAATGCATTCACAGTTCACTATTCTGCACTGCAGTTTGTATTTTTGTTTTTCATGTAGAGCAAAAACCTTCAGCAGTCACTTCAGAGCAATACTTATCTAACGTTTTGCATACAGAAATATATATGTGTATATGTTTATCATAATGACATGATAGATACTTCTTTCAGGGCTATGGCCAGTGGTACATTTTGAGTAGGTTTGCATGGCTGCGTTCTCAGAATCTCCCAGATGATGTTAAAAATGACATTTGGATAGAGATTTAGTTTTTGGCCACCTTTGTTGCAGACGTGGTCAAAACGTGTGTGACAAAAGGGGTAGTCTGATACAGGGAATCTCTGAGATTTTTCACCCCTCCTTTTCCACATTTTCCAAGGGATTCTCTAACTCCTCAACCAGTTTTTGCAAAAAGCAGAAAAAACAGTTGCAACAAAGTACAGGTAAAAGATGTTTAAGAAGAAATGACAAGAGGTTTCCAAAAAGAAGCCTTGAACCTCTCAAAACCAAGGACAGTCCAACAAGTCTGAATGACTCTTCAACATACCCTGACTTCCTCCCACCCTGGCCCCTTTTCTCTTCTTCCAGAAGGTCTGAATCTTGATTTCAGCACATGCTTTATCCTCTCAGGCGCCATCTCTTTGGCAAGCTTTCCCCATCAACATTGAGGAAATCAACACTTATTCCAAATTCAGAATGTAACTCAGCATTTCTTCATCCAAGCCAAATGCTCCTGCTTCAACACAGGGCATAATATATCCTTTCCAAGTCTCTTCTCCTCTCTCAAGATTCAGTGAAGACTGAACCACTGTAGAAGCTAACGTATATATTGTTCATTACACTCTGCTTTGATTGTACATTGCAGTGTGCTTGTTCATTTTTTTTCTATGTAATTAGTCTGAACTGTTCTGTTATTGCTTACATTTCTGTATTTTTTTATTTGTGAAATGTTTTGTATTTCTCTCAGCCTCAGGCTGAAATTTATCAGTATTGATCAGTGCACTGCACTGGTAAACAAAAATAAATAAATAAATAAATCTCCATTTTTCTCTTCAGCAATAATTTCAGATAAATGGGTTCTGAAGGTAATTCATCAAGGGTACTGGTGGCAGTAGAAGGAAATTTGTCCTCTCCAGGGGGTCATTCCTCATTTTCCAGATCAGACTCTATTGTTTCCACCATTTCTTCATCACATGCAGGCCCCAAGAATGATAGAACCAGTTCCTCCTTCCAGGTGGGGAAGGGTTTTTATTAAAGGATGATGTTCGTCATGTTTCACTGTTGCAGTCATCACTGTTGGGTTATCCCTGCTGGGTAGCCCTCGGCCGGCCCGAGTAAAAGAGTAAAGGTTTCCCTCCTGTGTTGACTGTTCTGTGAGTGTGGCTGATGTCAGGTTATCAGGGTTATAAAGGGAGACAGCCGACGCCATTACATCAGTCTTTCTTTCAGTGGAGCCCGAAGCAGAAGCAGTTTTGTGAGTGCATCGGTTGGTCGTTGTCAGAGTGAAGACAACCGTCTAAAGCTGAGTACCCCATGGGGAATCTTTTCTTGCCTTAAACTGATGTCAGAGAAAGCTAATAACTGTCTCAGTCGTGGAAAGCAGATCCCAGACCAAAACTTCCATTCTCTCTACGTCACCTGTTTAGCCCAGAACATGACGTTCCAGGGTGTCGGTTCTGTGCCATCTTTAATGCTCGTACTATAAAAAGAAGAGCTGATATTGTAACGAGTCATTTTAGTCCATCTTTCCAGCAATGCAAAATGGCTTTGGTCTCTCAGGCAGTTACTGATTTTCTTAGGAAGAAAAAAGACAAGGATAGGCCTCCAAAAGTTAGGTCCTCTGACGACCCCGGACTACCATCCACCCTTTCTCAAAGTAAGGTTACAGCTGAACTCAGTGAGGTGTGTTTGCAGCCCCTGATGACAGCTGATGATCCTCTGCAGGCCTCTACCAAGACCCATTCGGATCAACCTCCTCCTGCCGAGATGTCATTTGTTCCTCACACGGTTGGGTCCGGAGCCACTTTGCAGGCACCGGCTTCTGTGGAGCCCCCACCGGCATCCGAAGTCAGGGTTAAACCGATGACAATGCTGCCGGTCAAATGAACTCTGTATAAGGCTACTGAACCAGCTAGGCCAAAGCCAAAATCTACCCCCAAAAAGATTCCTCCACAGGGCCCCAGCCACAAACCTGCTACTAGCCAGCCAGCCCCTCAATCAAAGCAACTTCTCAGAATGGCAGAGGACCTGATGAATCTGATCAGGGGTAGCTAACCTCCCCCTCCCACACCAGCCAAAAGAAAAAGGGAAACCCCCTCAGAGGTCCTTACAGACCAGGAATCAGTGGATTCAGATCTAGAGGAGTCAGACATGGAAGAACAGCCCTTAGCAGCATTCGAGGACTCTGATGCTGATGATCCCATTCCCCCTACCTATCCCCCTGAAGAGATTTCTTTCGGGGAAACTCTAAACCCCCTCAAAGAACATTTTCAGTGGGAGGCCCAGGACTACCCCAGTCTAAAAAGAGACTCAGGGAATTTCTAGATCTGCCTCAGCATAAGCCTCTGGCCATTCCTCCTGTCCTGGATGTAGTAGAGAATGTTTTTCTAGAATCAGCCCGGTCTCCAGAGTCTCTCCCTCCTGCACCCAGAAAACCTGATAGATACTACAGGGTGCAAGACTCTCACAAATACTTATTTAAAAACCCTACTGCAGACCCTGAAGTAATTACTCAGGGCCCTAAGGGAGCTAGAGTAAGCTCTTCAAAAAACCCCATCCCAATTGACAAAGAAAGCAGAGCTCTGGACAGGATGGGTAAAAAGGTTTACACCTCAGCCACTTTAGCTGTTGGGGCATTAAACTATCAATTTCATATGATCAAATTCCAGCAGAATGTGCTCGAACTCATTAAACAGAAAATATCTGCAAAACTACCAGAGAATTAGACCTCATACAGTCTAGCTCTCAGGTAGTAAAGCTTTCCTTACATTGTGGTTATAATGTCTTGGAAGCCTCTACCAGGGCTGCAGCTACAGGATCAGTTATCAGAAGGCACGCCTGGTTAAGGGAGCAACCTTTGCCTGACCAGGTAAAATCCAAACTTTTAGATTCCTCTTTGGATAAAGTGCAGTTGTTTGGCCCCAAGGCCAAGGAGGTCATCAAGAAAATGGAGGACAAAGCCAAATCCATGCAGACTGTCAAGGACATTTTGCAGATGCAGCCTCCCAGGTTCAGCAGAAACTTCCCTACCAAGCACTGGTCCTTTCTCTCTCAGGCTAAGCCAATACAGAGAAAGATACACAGTGACAGAACCCCTAGGCCGCAGGCACACAGCCAACAAAGAACTAGGCAGTGGTCCACAGCCCCTCCAAGAGAGGGGAGGTCTAAGCCCACTTCCTTCACCAGAGAATCACAATGACTCCCTTCCCTCTGCCCCCCCCCCCCCCAGGTCTCCAGACAAGCTAGGAGGAAGACTTTCACTTCCTAGAAAACTGGCAGGCCATCACCTCAGATCTATGGGTCCTGAAAATTGTTACCAGAGGGTACAGATTCTATTTCAAAGAAAAAACAAGTAGATCAGGTTGCCTAGGCGTACCTGCAAACCAGACAGCAGAAGCTATTCGCCAGATCCAAAAACTTTATGCTCAGGGTGCTGTAGAGCCCGTGCCCAAGGAACAGACTGGGAAGGGATTTTACTCAAGGCAGTTCCTGGTTCCCAGAAAAGAGGGCACATGGAGCCCTATCCTAGACCTCTCTACCCTGAATCTGTCCCTTCTGGTTCCAAAATTCAAAATGTTGACGCTACAAAAAACTACTGCCTATGCTCCTACCACAAGTCTGGCTAGTGACCCTAGACTTGAAGGATGTCTACCTGCATATTCCTATCAGTCCTGCAGGAGTTACCTAAGGTTCATAGCAGGGTCCCAACACTTTCAATTCTCTGCACTGCCCTTTGCCTTATGCACTGCTGCCAGAGTCTTTACAAAGTGTTTGGCTCCAGTCATTGCTTACAATTCAGCAAAGGAGTCTGTGTTTGAACATTACTGCGGTGGTGGTGCTGCGGTAGCATTGTCGCCTCACAGTAAGACGCTGTCCGGTTCGATTCTCAGCTAGAGCGTCTTCTGCGTGGAGACATGCGTGAATGGGCGTACCTTCGTTGAACATTGTGCGGCAGAGCTGGCAACTCGGTACGTAAAAATCAACTGCCAATCATTAGCGGACCGGAGTTCTGCTGTGGCGACCCCTAACCGGGAAAAGCCGAAAGACACAACAAGTCTGTGTTTGAACATTATCCAGGCGTTTCCTGTGGTGCCTTTTGTTTTAGTCCAGAATCATTGGGTTTTTTGCGTCTTTTACTGGACTTTGCTCCACGTATTTGGTTTATGGTATCCACATTTACTTTGACTCATTCATTCCAATGGAGATCCGGAAGTTTGCAGTATAACTTCCAGTGGGCGGAGCCTAAGCTTTTTGACAAGAGTCAAATGATGTCCTCCCATTTCAAACAAATGTTCATATCTCTGACTGGAACCATAGGGGTTATGAAAAAAGTATAAATAGCAAACTCTTCAGCACAAACCATTTTTTGTAGTGGGTAGTATTCTTTAGATTCTAGGTCTTAAACTGAATTTTATAAGTTACGGTAAACACAATAACTATTACATTTGTAATATTTTGTAAACAACTTACAATATCTCAGCAACCTTCAAGTTACACACATACTCTCTGCAGCATTTTATTCATCAAGCTGAGAGCTTTCAAACGCGGCTAAGGAGTTCTGTTTGTGTTACTCGGTTGTTGAGATATTTAGAAAAATTTGAAAATTATATCCATATAAATTAATATCAGAAACAAAAGTTAATATCTATTTACCTGCACTAGACAGAGGTCAAATATTAATGCAGTTGAGTTTGCTATTTTGTAAGCTTTAGGAAGAAATCTTTTAAAATCTTGTACATAGCATGGTTTTGGAATTATTGATGCAAATATGAACAAGCAATACTTGACGCCTAGAGGTGTCAGTAGGAGTTAACTGCAGATGCACCTGGAGGCGTCACTCTAATTAATGTGTTAGGCCAAACTGTCCACCTTTGCATTTTCTTTCCTGGACCTAAAAATGAGCGAGAAAAGAGTACTTCATACTGTAGATGTCCACTGACAACTCTGGTACTATCTTGACAGAACCAAATCATTCAAAACGTCACATCAGTTGTTCACTGCTTATGAAGGTAAGAAGGGACAACATATGTCAAAACAGACTGTTTCCAAATGGTCGTCTAAGGCAAGTATTACCTTTTGTTATTCTAACCATAACCAAACTGTTCCTGGCAGAGTCAAGGCCAGATGTACCACATCGTTGGATTCATTTATGGCTTTTTGGAAATGGTTGGATTCTAGAAGTACTACAGAAGGTGCTACTTGGTCCTCTGGACCTACTTTTACAAAACACTGTAAGCTTAATTCCTTCTCTAGGTCCAGGTCAGTCTTTGCTAGGATCATTCTCCCTAGGCTGCAGGACTCTTTTCCTTCTACCTCTCAAATGAAGTAAGCTAGGGTGATCTACCCATATAGTTAAGGCTACTACAACAGTGACCAGTGTGATGAACATAGAATAGTTGTGTAGGTAAACTTACCTAGCAGTAGATGTTTGAGTGATTACTGTTACAGTTACCCCCCCCCCCTTTTTTTTATGCCAAGGAGTAGACATTGACTTTTTGTTGTTCCTTTCAGGATTCAGCCTTGCTCTGTTTGTTGGAAGGAAAGCACTGAAAGACTTGTAGTTTAGTTAGCTCAGCTTGAGCTGCCTGACAATTTGGGGACATGGAAGGTTCTCTGAAACTTTGGAAGTTGGATGGCTGTTATATTCTTGGCAGAAAATAACCTATGTAGCTAAGGCTATTGCAGCAGTGATCATTCGAACATCTACTGTTATAAGTTTACTTATGCAACTGTACTTCTCTTTGTTAACATGCCTGACATACATTTCTTGTCCTATGTATAATTGTATTTCCCAGCAGAATGTAGTTACAATGTTCAATTATAAACTTTTTATATTTTTTGTATGTCTCATAGAAAATGGTCACAAGTTCATTCAGCTTTTCATACCACTGAAAACATGCATATTGCAAATTAAATTACATATCAAAGCCATGGTCTCAAGCTAAATGCAAAAAAATGCGTAGTAATCCCCTTTGGAAAAAACAGAGTAACAGCAAACTACAACATAGGAGGTAATCCCCTGAAATCTGTAGAAGAAATAAGGGATCTAGGGACCCAAGTAGATAGTCAGCTTTCCTTTGATAACCACGTTGCCAAAGTGGTTAGAAAATCCTTCTATGTGACCCATCCTATCACGAAAGGGTTCGCATCAAGATCTAAGGATGTAATGGTGCCCCTCTACTCTTCCCTCATCAGACCCATTATTGAGTACAATGCACCAATTGGAATGTACCTGGCTAGACATCTCCAGCAGCTGGAGAGACCACAAAGGTACCTAACCAAGAGGACTACTGGCCTCAAACAGTTGCCCTATGCAGCACGATTGAAAAAGCTAAGACTGTTCTCTGTTGCATACCGCTTTCTCAGAGGCAATCTCTGTCTAACGTACAGAGCCATGTCCAACCCAGAATTGTTGAACATGCTCCATCTTAGCAAAACCAAATCTACTCGAGCTACACGCTCTAGGGATATAAACCTCAACACATCAATGAATAGAACATGCTGGAGGGATGGATTCCCTTCACAGAGACTTCCCTTACTATGGAACAGGGTCCCAATCTACATAAGACAGAGCCCCTCACTATCACTCTTCAAGAGGAACCTTGATGAGTGGATGGGTAACAGAAAGTTCACACCGGGGATCACACCAACAGCACTACTAGATAGGGGCCAAGGGTACTAGCTGCTAGTACAAGGGTCTAGGGAACTACTAAAGGGGCGGTGAATACGCATAAAGTGGCTGGGCTAATATATGCCTTTGGGCAGATAGCCCAGTACCAACCTATGAACCTATATTTTAGCTTATCTGTTGAAGGTTTTTCAAGATTTTAGTGCATGTTAGACTCTATCTCAGACAAGAACGACAGATTTATTCTCAGACATCACATCTGCATGGTAGTCTGTCATCTTAGTGCAGTTTCCCTGAATATTGTAGATGTCCTTCAAGGATGCATCTGCAGTCCTTACAAATGGGTTGTCCTGGCCTCAGGCAGCCCTTCGGTCGGCCGGATTCCAAAGTCTGGGTCTGGCCTCGGCTGATGTCGCACTTCACCCGACGTCATAGCTGCAGTTCTGCGGGTATAAAGGCATCAGCCGACGCCATTTTCCTCAGTCTTTCTTGCCGCGTGGCTCCCGAAGCAGAAGCTGTTCGCAAGTGCCGGTCGGTCAGAACCAGAGATTACTACTACCGAAAACTTCTAAAAAGCTAAGTACCCCGTTGGGGACTCTTTCTTGCCTCAGCCGATGTCAGAAAAAGTGAATAACTGTTTAACTTGTGGGAAACAAATACCTCATAAAGATTTCCACTCTTACTGCCTACCTTGTTTAGGCCCAGACCACGACGTAGCAGCTTGTCTAGCTTGTGCTTCTTTCAACCGACGGACGCTTAGACGTCGGTCGGAATTTGCTGAGGAGTTTTTCAGCTCCGCTTTTGCTTACAATATGCCGTCGGAAACTCCGACTTCGCAATTTACTAAAAAACGCAAGGAAAAGGACCGACACCTGCGGTCCGCGGTTTCGGCCGAAACCGCGGTTAAGTCAACCGCGAGTGTCTCGGTTTCGGCTGAAACCGAGTCCACGGTTCTTCCTTGACAAAGCTTGCCTCCTACCGAGGCCTCATCCAGCATGGCTGAATCTGCTACTGAAATCCCACCTGCTCTTGCAGGTTCACAGGATTTATCTGATACTATACCTTTAGATATATCTACTCCTGCACGTGGAGCTGCTAGGCCCCCTGCATCCATGTCGATTAAGGCTTTTGCCAGGGCTAAAGCAGCAAAATCTACCAAAACTGTGCCTGCTAAGACCCCCTCTCACAGGCCTAGCTCTAGTTCTCAAATGCTTAGTCTAGCAGAGGATCTCATTTCTTTGATCCGGGGATCCCAACCTCACCCTGACAGGGCCTCTCACCCACCTCCAGAGAAGAGGCCTAGAGCAGAGCCCCTGAGCCAGTTTCTTCAGATTACTCCTCTGATGATTCAGATAATACAAACCCTCCAGAGGGCCCTTATTCTCCTTATGAGGACTCTGATGCAGAAGACTCCATTCCTTCTGCCTCTCCGCCTGAGGAATTTTCTTTTGGAGAAACCTTGCATGCTATGAGGGAACAATTTCAATGGCAGGGCCAGGATTTTTCAGACTCTAGGAAAAGGCTTAGGACCTTTTTGCATTTGCCACAGCATAGGCCTTTAGCCATTCCTCCAGTACTCACTGTTGTGGATGATGCATTTAATGATGCTTGTACTGCTCCTGATTCTCTTCCTCCGGCCCCTGCTAAGCCCGACAGGTACTACAGGGTTCCGGACACACATTATCATTTGTATAAGGCTCCTTTTGCAGATCCTGAAACTATCTCCCAGGGACCCAAGGCTGTAGCAGCTACCTCTGCCAAAAACCCCCTCCCCTCTGAAAGGGAATCTAGGGCTTTAGAGAGATGGGGTAAAAAAGTTTACACTTCTGCTACTCTTTCGGCTAGGGCCTTAAACTGTCAATTCCACATGATTCAGTATCAGGAATTTATGTTAGATCAGTTAACTAAAAAACTGTCCTCGTCTGAACCATTAGACAAAAAAATCTGTTCAGGAAATCGTACATAACATTCAGCAGGTCAGTAATCATTCTTTAAAATGCGGCTATGATGCACTGGAGGCTTCCTTTAGATCAGTTATGACTGGTACAGTGATCAGAAGTCATGCATGGTTAAAAGAGCAGTCCTTACCAGACCATGTTAAATCAAAGCTCCTAGATGCTCCCATGGATAAGCTCAATTTGTTTGGCTCCCCTGCACAGCAGGTGCTGAAGAAGGTGGAAGAGAAAGCAAAATCTGTCCAGACAGTCAAGGATTTCTTACAGGTCCAGCCTCCAAGGTTTAGTAGGAACTGGCCTTCCAAGAATTGGTCCTTTCCAGACACCTCCAGAGCTCAGAGAGGCAGGAATAGGCCCAAGAGGCAGGGGTCAATCCAGAGGTGCCTACAGGGGACGTCAGTGGCAGCCTAACAACCAGCGGTACTGCCACAGATCCAGCCACCACCACTTCCACAGGACAATCACAGTGACTTGGCTCTGAGACCGCCTACCAGGGAACAACTAGAAGCACCCTTAGGCGGAAAGCTAGCCTTATTTTCAGTAAACTGGCATCACATCACAGGAGACAAATGGATTTTACAAACAATAGACCAAGGTTACAGGTTTCACTTCCATACCCTACCAAGGAAGAGAGGAATGCCAAACCTACCTCCAAATCAGAAGACAAATGCTCTACAACAAATACACCACTTACTAAGGATGAGAGGTATAGAAAGGGTACCGTCCATGGAACAAGGGCAAGGATTTTACTCCAGACTTTTCCTGGTGCTAAGAAAAGAAAACCAATGGAGACCTATTCTCGACCTGTCCGCTCTAAACACATACATCATTGTTCCAAAATTCAAAATGCTGACCCTTCAGCAGCTTCTTCCCATGCTGGGCAAGGAGTCTTGGCTGGTAACTCTAGATCTCAAGGAGGCATACCTGCACGTCCCCATACGACCAAATTGCAGAAGATACCTCAGATTTCTTGCAGGATCAGAGCATTATCAATTCTCAGCATTGCCCTTTGGCTTATCTACTGCCCAGAGTATTCACGAAATGCCTGGCATCAGTAATTGCTCATTGCAGGCTTCAGGGAATTCAAATTTACCCTTACCTGGACGACTGCCTGTTACAAGCAGACAACAAAAACAAATTAGAAAAAGATTTGAAAAAGGTCATTCATATACTGCAAGCCCTGGGATACACAGTCAATATAAGAAAGTCAAGGCTGATACCATCCCAGAGGATAACTTTCTTGGGTGCAGAACTGGACACATCAAATCAAATGGCATCCCTCACAGCAGAAAAACAGAAGCAACTTCCTCACTATTTCATGGCATTAACAAAGCAGAACCAGCTAACAGCAAGGAAAGTCCTGCAAGCCCTGGGTTACATGGCATCCTGCATAATATTGATTCCACATGACAGACTACATATGAGAAAGTTACAATGGTACCTAAGGAATTTATGGTCTCAGCACAAGCACAGCCTAGAAACCCAAATTCCAATAATTCCATGCCTGAAGCAAGAATTCCAATGGTGGGCTCAGGCCTGTCAATCGAACAAAGGGATGCCTTTCCACAGCACTCAACCAAGCCAGACTATCACAACGGACGCCTCAGACCTCGGTTGGGGGGCACACATGCTGGACAAGTGCATACAAGGCTTATGGACTCAAGACCAGCTGAACCTACACATAAATCAAAAGGAGATGCTGGCAGTAAAACTGGCAATTCAGACATTCAGACCATTTCTTCGACAGGTTCAATTGCTGATAAGGACGGACAACACCACAGTTATGTGGTACATCAACAAACAGGGAGGCACACATTCATACCCTCTATGCCGGATGGCAATGGACCTCTGGAATGTGGCCCTGAGCTTCAACATTCAGTTACAAGCAATATTTATACCAGGAAAAGAAAATATACTCTGATAGCTCCAGACTGGCCGAGGCAGCATTGGTACCCATTACTGAGGAGCATGTCTCGGGAACAAATATGGCCTCTGCCCCTAGTTTCCTTACTGTTAACACAGAACAACTTCAAAACCCTGCATCCAAACCTGAAAACACTGCAGTTGGCTGCCTGGAACATTGCATAAGACAAAATAACCCTGATTTATCTCAAAGGGTTAAAGACATTATCTTGGAGGCTCGCAGACCCTCAACAAGAAAAACTTATTCAGCAAAATGGAAAAGATATCTCATTTGGAGTGCAACAAAAGGAGTAGATGCATCAGTGGCAAACATAGCTAACATCCTGGAATATTTAGCAGAGCTTTTCCACAATGGTCTGTCTTACTCCTCCATTAAGATTCATGCATCAGCAATTTCAGCAGAATACAACATGGATCCTCCAGTCTTTTCTCAACCTCTACTCAGACAGTTTCTCAGAGGAATTAAAAATGTGAAACTACCAAGGAAACCACCATTGCCTACATGGGACTTGAAATTTGTGTTAGAAAAGTTAACACTCCCCCCTTTTGAACCAGCAGCAACAGCAGAATTACAGTACTTATCTTGGAAGACTGCATTCCTGCTTGCAATCACTTCAGCTAGAAGGGTTTCTGAATTACAGGCATTAATGGCAGTACAGCCCTTCCTTATCTTCCATCAGGATAGAGTGTCCATGAGAACTAATCCTACCTTTATGCCAAAAGTGGTCTCCAGAGTATCTTTAAACCAAGCAATACACCTGCCAACATTCTTCCCCAACCCACAGAACAGGGGAGAAAGATTGCTGCATACCTTGGATGTACACAGACAATTGCGCTACTACCTGGACAGAACCAAGAACTATAGAAAAACTGACCAGCTTCTGGTAGCATATGCCACAGGAATGGAAGGAAAAGCAATTTCGAAACAAACAATCTCAAAATGGATAGGAAATTGCATTAGATTTTGTTACTCTTTTCATGGAAAGGCAACTCCAGAAAACATCAGACCTCATTCCACAAGGGCTACAGCCACTACTACAGCTTTCTTACGAGGAGTGGCTACCAAAGACATTTTAGAGGCTGCTACTTGGAGCTCCGTGCATACATTTGCCAAGCATTATAATCTGCCTTTATACTCCAGATCGAGCAGGTTTTGCCACTGCTGTTTTGCAAGGGATCTTAACTACACCATAAACTCTTAGTGCTTCCTTAGTGCCTCCTCCCCCAGTTTGGCTATGGTATTCTACCCATTTGTAAGGACTGCAGATGCATCCTTGAAGGACATAGTACAGTTTTGTACCTACCATAAATGTAGATGTCCGAGAGGTATGCATCTGCAGTCAGGATTACCCACCCTCCTTCCCCTCTGTGGTACTCCTAGGGTATTTGCCCATCTTGTAGCTAGCTGGGGGAATCTGTTATGGTGTATTTGTTTGTATATATGTATATACATGTTTATTTCTATTTGCTCTCTATTGTTTGGAAACATTTGCATTTATCCAAATTTAGCCTTCCTAGAGGGCACCTGGCATCTGGGGCAAGAAACACTGAGGAAAATGGCGTCGGCTGATGCCTTTATACCCGCAGAACTGCAGCTATGACGTCGGGTGAAGTGCGACATCAGCCGAGGCCAGACCCAGACTTTGGAATCCGGCCGACCGAAGGGCTGCCTGAGGCCAGGACAACCCATTTGTAAGGACTGCAGATGCATACCTCTCGGACATCTACATTTATGGTAGGTACAAAACTGTACTTTTCTGTTTGCACCAACACTTACAGGAAAACTCCCGTCTAAAACAAAAATGTATGTTATCATGTCTTAATAAATGTGTACATTATAAATGCATAAGAATCAATATGTGTTTTTTTAATATATTGAATTTGTTATTCTCGAAAAATGACTATCATAGACTAGCATCTCAGCCACTGCAAGGAACTAACGTGCGGTAATGTGAATGAATTGTCTGATGCCAGCTTTCCCACCTGAGGCCAAGGGGCTAAGGTTTGTTTATGGGGGTAGGTTATGATGTGCATTTGCGTTACCTGTGTAAAGGCACTGCAGAGTGAGGACTGCATGTATGGGACTCACTGATGTATTTGTGTATACAAGGATATAATGGAGGAAAGAGCTCCCTCCACTTTACCTAAGGGGAATCCATGAGCAGTAGCATTTTCACCCCTAGAAAGTGAAAGGGACATAGGAGAATCCATGGGGAGGTTAGGTGGTCGGTATGGGTATTGGACAAGAGAAAAAAAAATGCTGCAGTAATGGGGATTGGTATGTTCATATAATTTTGTTTTTTCAGTCACTGTTTTCCTGCCTGTATGCCTTGTGGATCCCTATTGTGTGACACAGCTTAGACATCATAAAGGAGGATTAATGATCTTCTTAGGTAGTCTTTAAAAGTGGAGTATGTGTTTCTTAATGGAATTACTTTCGTCAGTGTTTTATTGTAAGCTTGAAAGACCCTTATACTCTGCATTCACATATTCTTTAGTGCAAAACATGTGAAAAACCAGAGATGTTATGTTGTCCCCATCTCTTCTCCGTTCTTTCTGGTTGGGTTCGGAACCGATCCTCGGCTCTGACTCGGCTATATTCTATAGCTCAGGAGCTTTTTAGCCCCTATCCCAACATGCGTAGCAGTAGTTACCCAGATCTCATTTGTCACTTGCAGCGTCAAGATTGCTGATACTGGCTCAGGCTAAGTATTTTCTTCTTCTTGGCTATTTTTCTAAAATTTTGCATTCAGATAGCTTAGTTTTCTTTTTTTAGTGTTAGAGTGTTTTTCGTCCTAGGTTAGCTCTCTTCTAACCTTTCTGCTGATGCCTTTTGTCGTTGTTGTGGCTGTCATTTTCCTTTAGGCCTACCTTGTTCCCTTGAACCTGTTTAACTTAGAGGGTTCTCCTTCCCCTTTCTTTCAGCCCCATCTTTAATTTAAGGGCTTTTTCTCCTTTTCCCACTTCTCTTTCTTTATAGGAGCAGCCGTTTAAGTTGGAGGCTCTCCTAGGTTGGGGAAGTCGCTGTTTAGCTTAGTGGCTCTTCCCCCTTCCCTCCTTTCTCTTTCCTCTCAAAAAAAAAAAAAGTGTTATAGTTATAGTTTTGGTTTTAGTGTTGTTGTTATTGCTAACATGTCCAAAGATCCTAAAGAGACAAAACCTTCGGGTTTTAAAAAGTGTGACTCATGCTGCCAGAAGATGTCCCTTACGGATGGGCACACAAGCTGTGTCTATTACTTAGGGGCTGTACACCTGCAGGACTCATGTTCTATATGTCATGCTTTTAGTTCTCGGGTCCTGCAGAAGAGGAAAAAATAAGTTGATTTTGCGAGGTTTATTAAAGAGCCTCTTTGATGCTTCTACTGAGGGTACTCAGCCAGTTAAAAAACAGGACAAGTCCCCTAAGCCATCGTCCTCATCGGCTCCGATATCGGTGTCATCTAAATCTATGGACAAAACTGCAAATTTTGGGATCCAAGCATCGGTTCTGACAAAGCTCTTTCTCTGGCGGCTCCATCAGTAGTTTCAGAGCCAGTCAGGACTCACAAGAGAACTAGGTCTCCCTCTCTGGAGCTGGTGTGGTGTGTTCCACAGTCTCTGCTATTGTCATCTGTGGCAGGCAGTCATCGGTCTTCCTCCCATTCCTCTCAGTCATCCAGGAGTCTTTTGGATCATGATGTGGAGAGGGTGGTGAAGAGGCTTCTCAAGACACAGGCATTAGCTAAATTATTATTGAGCCCAGCCCATAAGGAATTGGTGACGACAGCCCGACCCGCATTATCGATTACTCCTCCGACTCCCTTGAGTTCGGAGCCACAATGCAAGGAAGTCATTGTGGTGGATCTATCGGCTCCAGTTACCACCTGTCTATCGGTTCTGACTACTGCTCCTGTCTATTCATTATCCCAGTCTATTGAGGGATCTGGGGGCCGTTGCTTTCTCATCTGCTCTGAGGGGGGGAGTGGCATCAGACCCTTGTCCGACCCCGGTCTCCCTCTCAGGGCTTCAGCACAGGTGAGTTCGGCTCCACCCTCAGCTCCATTGTGGCTCCTACTCCTTCAATGCCGGTGTCTGCCTCCGATCCCCCCCCCCCAAGTGTAGGGAACCCATGCTCCAGGACGCCCCATTGGGTGACCCCCACCTCTTCCAAAACCTCCCTTGAGCACCCCTCGGAGGAGGTCCCTCGGAAGATGAAATGCAAGAGGAAACATTTGGACTCCCCTGAGTCCCTCACTTCAGACACAGACTTGGAGGACAGAATAAATCCAACTCGGATACAAACGATAACTGCAAACAGCTCCGGAACCACCAATAAATGCTTCACCACTTGTCAACGAAGAAACGGATTTATTACAACAAGACTAATAACAATGTAAAAATATAACTATTGTATGAGCTAAAAATAAGTTAAGTGCTTTCACCCAAAGCATTTGGGCTTCATCAAAGCAACTCCTAATTTGAAACGCCAAGCTTAAATGCTTTTTTTGGCGCCAAAAATTTTTAAAAAAACTTCAGAAAATTTAAAGGAACAATGTCCTTTTGAAATGAATAAACATAGCGATTTCAATAAATGCTGTCATATAACTTCATATGCATATAATATATATAATAGATAATATACAAATACATATGTATAAAAAATATACATATTTAACTAAAAAACCTGTAATAAAATATTTGTAATATTTTTTTTACTTAAACAATAAAATAAAATGACTCACTACCAACTAAAAATATATATAAATGCATAGTGTATAGTCCCAAACAATATATCATATTAATATATGGGCTGTTCGTGTATACGCTATCTAATCAAGTATGTTGAAAATGTTGTTGTGACTTTCGGCTTTTCCCAGTTAGGGGTCGCCACAGCGGAACTCCGGTCCACTAATGATTGGCAGTTGATTTTTACGTACCGAGTTGCCAGCCCTGACGCACAACCTTCAACGAAGGTACTCCCATTCACGCATGTCTCCACGCAGAAGACGCTCTAACTGAGAGTCGAACCGGACAGCGTCTTACTGTGAGGCGACAACGCTACCGCAGCACCACCACCACGGATAAAATATAAAAAATGTATATGTGTAAACTATTGATTATTGCCAATTGGTGTATGAATTAATTTATATGTCTCCTAAACAGCCTTCTATATTCATCACAAACTTCTTTCATAATTCTATACTCAATGATGACCTAATGCTTATCTAAAAATTATTATAAAATTTCCAAAATAGATTTAACTGGGACATAATCATTAACTGCAGGTGGAGTAGTTGTGTCCAAATATATCTGCCACCAAACTTCCTTATAATTCAATAAGCTTTTACTATCACCTCCTCGGGGATCCATAATAATTGTATCCAAAATGGCAAATTTGAATTGGTGACTATCACCTTTCTTCTCAATATGTCTATATAACGCATTAGTAGTATCTTTTGTTCTAATACTATAGGTATGATCATAAATTCTTTTTTTTTAATTTCTTTCCGTCTTACCTACATAATAACTAGAAGACATATTGCACTTTGCCATATATATCATCATTTTGGTGTTACAATTTCCTGTTTTAAATCTTACTGTTGTCTTATATACATTCTCTAAAGTTAATTTGTCCTTTTCCAGTATGTAGCTACATTGATTACAAGCTCCACATTTCTTGCTGTATGCATTATGTCCTCTCTTGGTGTTCTTTGTCCCTCCATGATAGCCTTCTAAATGCTGTTTTATATTTCGACCCATTTTGTAAATAAAATTGGGTTTAATACCCATAACTTCTGTCAAGGTATCATCACCCATAATTAAATACCAATATTTGTACATCAGATTTTTTACTTCATTAGCAGCCAAATTATATTGAATGATACATGATCTTTGATATGATCCTATCATAATTTTATTATTGTTATATTCCATTTTTTGGTTCGATATTGGTCCTATACCGGACCCTAACAGGGGCTTAAATTTTACATCCCATTCCTGAATTATATAATTTACTATATTTTTCATCATAATTTGAGGATAACCTCTTTGTTGGAATAAATTTATTATAAAATTCAATTCTTCTATCATGTTTTCATAATCAGAGGTCATCTGTGCAGCTCGAATACATTGCCTTTAAAGACATTATACTTGACTTTATCTGGGTGACAACTACTATACTCTAAATAATTATTGGAAAAAGTACTTTTTCGATGTATTTTAGATTTAATTTTACCTCTCTGATGGTAAATGTAGGTATCCAGGTAGGCCACACCTTCATAGCTGTGAGTAAAAGTACATTTTAAATATTTACTGCTATGATTGAGAAATTGAATGAAGGATTGAAGTGTTTCCATATCCCCCTCCCATACTATAGACATATCATCCAGAAATCTGGAATAATATTTGATGTATTTGAAGTATATACTAGGAAATAGTTGAGTGTCTTCCCAATCAAGCATAACCAGGTTGGCGTATATGGGCATAAGCTGCCCCTGGTCTGCTTGAAATACTCTCCTTCAAAAAAAGATGTAATTGTTGTCTAGTACTATAGACAAATTCCGTTCCAACTGAAGTTGGAATATTTGACAATACTATTGTTAAATGCTTCTAGTCCTTCGTACTTTGGGATGCATGAAAAGAGGTCAACAACATCAATGGTGACAAAAATGGTACCTTCTTTCCATGCATCAGTAGGAAATGTAAGAACTTCCATGAATCTTTTACCATATGAGGTATAACGCTGTATATATATTTTAACTTGATGTCAATAAATTTCCCTAACGGGAACGTCTTAGCTTTACTACCTGATACTATAGGACTAAACGGTGGGTTGGAGGTGTCCTTATGTACTTTAGGTATGCCTACCAATGTGGCTAATTTGGGATGTTTTACCTTAAGCTAATTGTATAACTCATTGGTAACTCTTCCTTCAATTAGATATTCTTCCAAATAAGAATCAATTCTTTGATAGACTATATTAATCTCGTTAAGAGATTTAGTTTCATAATTTCCAGAATGGTATAGAATATCATACATCTTTTTTGTATATTCAATACTGTCATACAGGACAGCTCCTCCCCTTTATCAGGCTTCATCACCCTGATGTTACTGTCCCTTTGTAAATTTCTTAATATTTTCTCTTCCTCCTTGGTTAAATTACTAATAGATGTAATTTCTCTAAACTTATTATACATTTGATAAATTTTCCTAGTCACTATTTTATCATAAATGTCTACTGTAGGATGACTAGGTGGAATATACATACTGGCTTTTTTTAACATATCCACGGAGTTTTTATTCCCATGACTGTGTATCTCGGGTTTGTCTGTAAATAATACAGCCAAATTAATTTTCCTAATGTATTTTTTGAACTCACATAAGCAGTCTGCAATGTCAAATTTAGGGTTGGGTACATATTTCATACCTTTTATTAACAAATCGAAATGTGAACAACAAATAGTGGTGTTAGAATAATTGTAAATACTGAAGTTGTTATATGTTGTCCTTAACTACAGTAACATCTGTTGGTTTAATTACTACTTGTTCTTCCACCAATACTTCTGATTGCTCCTTGTATTGGCCTGGTAGTGATGTTGCTGCATTCTGTTATGGTAAGGTTGTCCCTGTACTAGTTTGTCCTTCTGAAAATTTTGTTCTCTATGATAGGGTGGTCTATCCTGAATATCTCTTTCACCCTGTAATCGATTGTTATATTTATTTACATATTTACTCTCTTCTTTTTCCTTAGGCCAAATATAAGCCATATCCTTCTTATAATGCTGAACATCTCTTTGTATCTTTTTAAATTTTCTATCTTGAATGTTACTAATCCATCTATCTGCTAAATTGAATTGTTTGATGTACAGTTTTTCCCATTCAGAAAATAATAGGTCATTAATTATCTTTGTATTCAAATTGTCGGCTTCTTGTACTAACTTACTTAATTTTTCATCATTGAATTTAATAAGTAACCGCATAAAATTGTAACCACATTCATTAAAAAATACATTAAATACCATTGTTTGTTAAATCTAAGCCCATGGGTTGTTTAAAAATCCGCAAGCCCATTGGCACTATTTTCATTTCAATACATTTAAGTAAATAAGCATTGTCGACTTTCAATCCATTAATACTTTTTTACCCAATGAATAAATCATGGTTTTTAAACTCCCCTCATGGTCAATTTCAGGAGACTTAATGTTTTGTTTATACTTCATACTATCCAAATTACAATTAACTGTTAAAAATTGATTGTCCTTGTTAATAAATCCACGTCCTTCAGAATTAAGACCAGAGTGGATATTAGTATTAACAGTACATTTTTTATTCTGTGTAGCACCAAAAAAAAGCATTTAAGCTTGGAGTTTCAAATTAGGAGTTGTTCTGATGAAGCCCAAATGCTTTGGGTGAAAGCGCTTAACTTGTTTTTAGCTCATACAATAGTTATATTTTTACATTGTTATTAGTTATTAGTCTTGTTGTAATAAATCAGTTTCTTCATTGACAAGTGGTGAAGCATTTATTGGTGGTTCCGGAGCTGTTTGCAGTTACAGACTTGGAGGACTCCGAAGGGTCCCCACGGTCCCCCTCTGAGGATGTCTCCTTTTCAGACATTGTGGAAATCCTTAGACAGAGGGGTGGTTGGAAATCCCTTGCCCCTTCTGAGGATGAGTCTGTGTACTTGGATGCATTTGGTTCCCGACCTTCCAGCTCATGGATGACTCCACCTTTCGACCTGCTGCTGGCCTTAGTGAGTTGGAAGGTGTAGAGCTCTCCAGAGACTATGGAACCAGTTCCGAGGAGGCCCAATAAATTCATAACTGCTCCAGAGGACAGGTCTTTTCTAGGGGCGTGCCTGTTGATGCTATGGTGGTGGTGGCAGCCACCAAGAAAGAAGTAGTGGAGACGACTTCTGCTGTCCATCCGCCGAACAGAGAGTCTGGTATGATGGACATGTATGAGAAGTGTATGTTTGCTTCAGTGGCCTTTACACTTAGGTCGCTGAATTATTTGTCCCACTTTACACGTCTTCAGAGGGATCTCCTAAAGGAGTTGGGAGATACCCTACAGGATCCTACAGCTGAAGGAGCTGTGGGCAAGGCGGCTTCACAGCTTGCAACCTTGACATCTGTAGTTAACTCCTCCATGCAGCTGATCTCTTACGCAGCAGATGGAGCGAGTAGGGCAGCAGGCACAGGAGTTGCCTTATGCAGACACTCCTGGATGCGCCTTTGTCAATTTGCAGAGTCCTTCAAGTCTTCCTTTACCAACACCCCCTTTGACGGCTCATCTCTGTTCAGGCCTCAGGTAAAAGAGACTCTTACCAGGTGTGAATGGGATGGCAAAACTCTCTGCCATGGGAGTACATTTTTCCACTCCCTCTAGACCTTACCCTAAGGGTCAGAAGTGCTGGAAGATGTGGTTCCGGAATCCCAGGGAGTTTCGCCTGACACACATGGATAATTTTCCCCCAGGGTCAGAGGGGGAAATAATAATGGGAGGCGCCGATCTCGCAGCAGGGGAGGTCTGCAGAATCAGGCTGACAGAGATACCTTCACTGGCAGGCCTTTCCAGCCCTCCTGAAAGGAGGCCCGACTGTCTGCCTCTGGAGGCAGATTATTCCAGTACCCAAAAGCCTGACAAACAATCACAGAGGATACATGGGTACTGTCGATAATATCCAGGGGTTACAAAATTCCCTTCTCCCAACCACCCCTTACAAGAAACCAACACTCAATCCCAGATGTTCCACCCAGTCTTCGGGATCAAACAAACCTAGAAGTTCAAAGATTGCTAGAAAAAAGAGCCATCCAAGAAGTCCCCGCAGACCAAATTGAATCCGGCACTTACTCAAGGTTCTTTTTAGTTCCAAAACTGACAGGGGACTGGAGGCCCATTTTAGATCTCAGCAAACTTAACAATTCAGTCAAGATAACAAAGTTACGGATGGTAACACTGCAGTCCATTCTTCCCTTTTTGGGTCAGGACAATTGGATGTACTCCATCGATCCCCAGGATGCATACTACCACATAAAAATGGACAGGTGATCCAGGAGGTGCCTACGTTTCGGGCTGGGAGCCAGTCATTACCAGTTCAGAGCTCTGCCCTCTGGTCTCACCACAGTACCCAGGGTGTTCACCAAATGCATGGAAGTAGTCACTGCTTATCTGAAGCGTCTAGGATTCTGGGTGTTTCCATATCTAGATGACTGGCTCCTCACTGCCACCACTAAGCATCTACTGATCAAGGCATGGGACTCCACTATTCATGCCTGTATACAACTAGGCATCACCATAAACTATGAAAAATCTGCCTTGTTGTCTTGTCAATATATTACATTTATAGGGGCAGATTTAGACACAAGGGCCATGATAGCAAAACTGCCTCATGAAAGAGTGTTAACCATTCATCGTCAAGTTTTATTCCTCATGGCAAGAAAGAGAATCCAGGCAAGATTCATCCTCAAGGCCTTGGGTTTGATGGCTGCAGCAATTACTGTGGTCCCTATGGCGTGCTTCCACATGAGAATACTGCAGTGGCTCCTTTTGGGTCAATGGTCATTCCAGGATTTACCAATGTCACATCAGGTTTGGATCAAGGAGTCATGCATGAAGAATTTAGCATAGTGGCCTCAGTCCCTTCCTGTTTCAATGGGCAGACCATTTTTAACCCCCCAACCCGTAACCACAGTGATCACAGACGCTTCTCAGATAGGGTGGGGGGGGGGCATTATCTGGGACAGACTGTTCAAAGGACTTGGCAGGAGCACGAGTACCACTTGCACATTCAGTGTCCTAGAGATGGGAGCAGTGCTACTGGCATTGCAAGCACTTCAAAACTCTCTACCTACAGTTCAGACAGACAATATGTTGGTAGTATGGTACATCAACAAACAGGGTGGAACCAGGTCTTATCCCTTGTGCCGAGAGGCTCTACGAGTATGGCAATGGGCGACACCTTCCCAACGCTTTCTGGTTGCAATGCACATTCCGAGGGAATCCAACGTGATAGCGGACAAGCTTAGCAGGGCTATTCTGATGCTTCACTAGTGGTCCCTGAAACAGGAAGTTGCAGAATTGATTTTTCACAAATGGGGACAGCCATGCTGCAATCTTTTCACCATCTCCCTCAACAACAAATGCAGCAGCTACTTTGCCCTAGTCCCACCACCAGGACAGTTACCCAGGGATGCACTTGTTCACAATTGCCCCCCAGGACTGCTTTATGCCTTTCCACCACTCCCCTTGATCCTCAAGGTTCTCCATAAAGCACAGTCATTGTGTTGCAAGTTGATCTTCATTGCTCCTTACTGGCCTCGACAGATATGGTTCCCATTCCTTTGGCCTCATCTGCAAGGGGAGCCTTGGATACTAGACCCAGTTCCAGATCTCTTGATGCATCAGTCAGATGCTCTCCACCCTTCCGTCCATACTCTCAAGTTGACTGCTTGGTTTCTGCACTTCCAGTCTTAGCCAGGCTTCCAGATGTTTCCCCAGCAGTTCAACACATTTTGATTTCATCCCATAAGCCCACTACAAGAAAACTTTATGCTAGTAAATGGAAGAAGTTCTCTTGTTGGGCAAAAAAGAATGCCATTGATCTCTTTATTGCCTCCATTTCAAAGATTCTGGAATTTCTTGCTGAACATTTTGAACGAGGAGCAGCGGCAGCTACTATATGAGTTCAGCTAGCTGCCATTTCTAATTTCCATGTGGGAGAAATAGGATGTAACATCATGTCCCATAGGCTATGTAGAGCATTCCTAAGAGGTACTACCCTCTTAAGACCTCCAATAACAGAACCTCTCCCCCCCGGGACTTAAATTTAGTTTTAGAGACTCTCATTCTCCCCTTTGAGCCAGCTACTTCTTGTCCATTGAAATTTTTGACATGGAAGACTTTTTTCTTAACCACCATTACCTCAGCTAGGAGGGTTCCAGAATTACAGGCCTTATCTATTACTTAGTACTTGATTTTCCACAAAGATAGAGTTTCTGTCAGAACCAATCCCTCCTTCTTACCCAAAGTGTGTTCAGAGCACAATTTGATTCAATCCATAGAGCTTCCTGTATTCTTCCCCAATTATGGCAACAAGGCAGAGTATATGCTCCATCAATTGGACGTTCATAGAGAGTTACGTTTTTATTTACACAGGACTAAGGATTTCAGGAAATCTGACCAATTGTTTATATCCTTTGCAGACAAGAAAGGTTGTCCAGTCTCAAAAGTGACCTTATCAAAGTGTCTTTCAGACACTATCATCTCCGTCTAAGCTTTGCGGAACAAAAAACTTCCAGGAAAAATTAAAGGACACTCAACTAGGGCTTTGGCTACTTCTATTGCTTTTCAAGCCAAACTACCTTTAGATTCAATCTGTGCGGCAGCTACATGGGCTAATCCTCATACCTTTATCTCTCATTGCAAAGTAGATATGGTCTCCTGGAACAGGGCATCCTTTGGTTCCACAGTCCTGAAGAGTCTTTTCCAGTGAGCCACCCAAGAACAGGTGCTGGGGACACTGTCCCAACCAACAAGAACGGAGGTGAGATGGGGACAACATAACATAAAGAAGTTATGTACTGACCATGAAGTTCCATGTTTGTTGTCCTTCATCTTGCCTTCCTTCTTGCGTCCCACCCTCCTTCTCCCTCCTGGAGGATCGAGGGGAGTTCTTCTTTTTTTTTTTTTTGGCTACACTGGCTGATTTCCCTTTTTTACTTTGGTTAGACCTAGTCTTTCCTTCCTTTCTATTTGCTAAAAATCACACCCTTATATGCAGGTGTTCTCTTATATGTAAGTTTAGTCATTTTTTGACTTATTTAGTTGGTGGGTTATCATAAACGAGATCTGGGTAACTACTGCTAGGCAAGTTGGGATAGGGGCTAGCCTTGAGCCAGTAAAAAGCTCTCAAGCTATAGTATATGGCTGAGTCAGAGCCGAACCCAACTAGCAAGAAGGAAGGCGAGAGGAAGGACAGCAAACATGGAATGTTATGGTGAGTACATAACTTTTTTTAAGCATTCAAACTGCAGTCCTTAAAAACACTGCTCTTTCATCACTGACAGTCGTTAACATCATAGAGCTAGTAAGCTGTTTGCACTGAAGTTTGCAGTTGTTATATGAAAGAAATACTTCACTGTTCAGAAATGAGAGTATTTACCAGTTTATGTGGTGTTGCTGTGTAACACATCCTTGCTCTTCATATGAAGAGTTCTCCAACATATAACTCTTTGGAAAAGAGCTTTACTTTAGCTGTTTGCAGCACTATACTGACCTAACAGGGATCTTATAAGGGATCTAGGGACCCAAGTAGATAGTCAGCTTTCCTTTGATAACCATGTTGCCAAAGTGGTTAGAAAATCCTTCTATGTGACCCATCTGATCACGAAAGGGTTTGCATCAAGATCTAAGGATGTAATGATGCCCCTCTACTCTTCCCTCATCAGACCCATTATTGAGTACAATGCACCAATTGGAATGTACCTGGCTAGACATCTCCAGCAGCTGGAGAGACCACAGAGGTAACTAACCAAGAGGATTACTGGCCTCAAACAGTTGCCCTATGCCGCACGTTTGAAAAAACTAAGACTGTTCTCTGTTGCATACCGCTTTCTCAGAGGCAATCTCTGTCTAACGTACAGAGCCATGTCCAACCCAGAATTGTTGAACATGCTCCATCTTAGCAAAACCAAATCTACTCGAGCTACACGCTCTAGGAATATAAACCTCAACACAACAATGAATAGAACATGCTGGAGGGATGGATTCCCCTCGCAGAGACTTCCCTTACTATGGAACAGGGTCCCGATCTACATAAGACAGAGCCCCTCACTATTAACAAAAAGTTCACACCGGGGATCACACCAACAGCACTACTAGATAGGGGCCAAGGGTACTAGCTGCTAGTACAAGGGTCTAGGGAACTACTAAAAGGGCGGTGAATACCGCACAACGTGGCTGGGCTAATATATGCCTTCGGGCAGATAGCCCAGTACCAACCTATGAACAAGACAGTCTCACAGCATGTAAAACTCTATGATAATGAAAAGTGAGAACTATACAGTCTCTGCTGCCGAGGCTGCGTCATGTAAGCTGAAAGAAATTCATTTTTAAAAAGATGAAAACTTGAACAGGAAAAAAATGATGGGACCTGTATGATCTGTTTCTTTTGAAACAAGTGGGAAAAATTCTCAATGGTTTTTGAGCACTAAATGAGATTTAGGTGATATAATCCTGATAAAAAATAGTAAGGATAACTACACTAGAAGGTTTTCTGTCAAATAAAGGCACTGGTCGTTTTCTTTATGCAGGTGGAAGGCACTTTTGTGACATTTTTTTTGTCCTCAACACTGATGGTTTCCTAAGCGTTTCCCAGGGATGTATTGTAGGTTAAATTGAGGCTGCACTTATGCAGTCTAATTTTTTTATATAGCCAGCTCTTTTTTTACATATGTTTTTATATGGTGATGTGGCAGTTTGCAGCAGCACAGCTGATTCATTCATAAAATGCATTTTTAAAAAGAGTGAAGTGACATTAGTTATGATACGACATATTACTGCCCTTTAAACATTGTGCTTGATTTACTTACTTTGAATGTTATCATCACAAGTCAAGTTTAGGAATTTTTCCTTGCATTTACATCTTTTTTGATGTTCCCAGAAAGTATCTGGTTTACTCTAGGCTGCTTTTCATAGTACGTGCATTACTGATTGCATAAGCTTCACATTTCATCTGTTACTTTAGGGACAGAAAAAAGTCAATAATAAGAGAAGACTAAGAGAATTGAGCCCCTCCTCCATACTTACATATCCATTACATATAATTCCCAAACACTTGTATGAAAGAGTTAACAATCATCTGTGTGACAGAAGTAGAGCCCATTTAAAAGATGCCAGGTATGTCACACTCTTAAAAAGACTGTCAAGAAATATGAAGCTTTTCACATAATGCAGTACCTGTCTTTGGTGCTTTATTATTAGATGCTATTATACCTATGAACCTGTGTCCCTAAACGTCAGTATCACTGACCTTCAAAACTTATTGCAAAGGGCTTCAAGGGGAAGTTCTCATTTATTTTCACAATAACTGATCTAGAAATACTAGTCTGTGTATTGTTAGTACTAACAAGTCTTTGCATAGACTTTGTTCAGTGAAAGTACCACTGAATAGCTCAGATTTTTTTTTCAGAATGTGAGCATGCCTGAATGAAATGGAGGTAAATCTAAGCTCTTAGCAAGGCTCCTAAATCATTGCTGCTGAAAGGTTACACTTTTCTGACTGTTTGTCACCTGTCCCTCTGGCATGATGTTGTATTTAAAGCCTAGGCATATGCATCACTGGAATGAATAGGTCCATGTGTTTCTGTCATTTAACTACTTGTATATTAATGAATGTCTTCACATTACCCAAATTCAGTAGTATGTAACTGGCTGTGATATGGGATATGTCTCACTAAACAAACAGGCCTGGATTTTTTGTTGTTTTTTGTCATTTAGTTACCTGAATTTTACCAAATGTTCCCACATCCAAATTAGATGATACTTTTTATTAGTATGTTGGTGGGTATTATGATATATACCTCATTGAAAACTATGACAGAAGTTAAGACCTACCACCCAGCAGTGTTCAGAGCTTGTCCATAACAGTACCGTCCACGTTGTCACAAAGGGAATAGCTAATTTACTCAGTATTAACTTTACTGCTCCCCCAGTTTAACTGTTCTGCAGATTTACATAGTCACAGCTACCTCCTCTACTTAGGGTGGAACAAGTTCTGAACACACCTCTTTGCCCAGATAACATGTCAAGTTGCCTGATTGTCACTTCTAAATATGGTTCATAGGTTGGCACTAGGCTATCGGCCCTAGGGCCTATACAAGCCTAGCCATAACAATTCCCTGGATATTTCTTCCACAATATTTAATTCTCTGGACCCCTGTCTAGCAGGGCAACTGACATGATCCCCAATCATCAAGGTTCCTTTTGAAGAGAGCCAAGGAGGCACTTTGCTTGACATGTATGGGCAGTCTATTCCAGGGTATGAGGAGACTCTGGGTCAGGAACCTATCCCTCCAGCATGTTTTGTTCATTGTGATGACAAGGTTTAGATCCCTGGATCGTGTGGCTCTGAGGGATTGGGATTTCTTTAAGTGGAGCATGTCCAACAGCTCAGGGATTGACATGGCCTTGTATGTTAAGCAGAGATCGCCTCTGAGTAGATGATATGCCACAGAGTGTAGCTGGAGTTTTTTTAGACTGTCAGCATATGGCATCTGCTTTAGGCCTGTGATTCTTTTAGTGAGGTATTTCTGTGGCCTTTCCAGCTGTTGCAGATGTCTTGTGAGGTACATACCAAATGGGGCATTATACTCTATAATGGGTCTAATGAGGGATGAGTACAGTGGGACAATGACCTCCTTTTTTCTGGATGAAAAGCCCTTAGTGATGAGGTGTGCCACATAGAAGGATTTCCTGACTGTTGTGGTGATGTGGTTATTGAAAGTGAGACCACTGTCCACCTGTGTCCCTAAGTCTCTCATCACACTTTCGATGTTTAGTGTACTGCCACCTATGTGGTAATTCATGTTTTTTTTTTCCAAAGGGGATAACTATACATTTCTTGGCATTAAGCTTGAGCCCATGGCTCTGGCACCAAGCATCTGTTTCTGTAAGCCCCTTTTGTAGAATATCCACATCATTTGGGGATTCAGTAATGGCTCCCAGAATGCAGTCATCTGCGAACTTTGTTAGCCAGAGTCCCTTAGTGTTGGTCTGTACTTCAGAGAAGTAGATGCCAAACAAAGAGTGGTCCCAGGACTGAACCCTGAGGTACTCCACTTGTCACTTGTCTGGAGCTGGATTTGGAGTCAGCTACTTTTACAGTCTGGGTTCTGTCAGTAAGCCAGTTGGCAACCCATTGAGTGACGTAGGGATTTATGCCCAACTTAGTAAGTTTATCTATGATTCCAGAGTGGGGGATGGTGTCGAAGGCCTTGGCGAGGTCCAGATAGGCTGTGTGGACCGCCTTACCCTCGTCCACCGCTCTGGAGACCGATTTGAAGAAGCCAGTCAGATTCAGGAGACAAGATCGGCCCTTCACAAACCCAAACTGGGTGGGGTCTAGTGTTTGAAGGTTGCCAATATCTTTGTTTATAAGCTCCATGATAATGCGTTCCATGCCCTTGCAGATCAGGCTTGTCAGACTGATGGGATGGTAGTTGCCGGGATCCAAGGCGGATCCCCCCTTGTGGAGTGAGATAACTGTAGCTGTGCGCCACTTAGTGGGCACAAAGCCTGAGGTGAGGCTGTGATTAAATATGACACTTAGGTGAGGTGCCAGTTCATTTTGTAGTTCATGTAGTACACAGACAGCCTGGGATGTCATCTGGTCCCATGGATGCTGTATTCTTAGCTTTGGAGAGTGTGGTTTCTACCTGTGTGGCCGTGATTACTGGAATTTGGCAATCTTTTGGTATTGAGATGAGCCCTTTAGGGTGTGAGAGGGGGGTGAAGTTGGCACTAAATCAATTTGCCAGGATATTGGCAATATCCTTGGGATCAGTATATTTAATGCCATTCTGTTGTAGCTCAGAGCAGATCTGAGCATTGCCATTTAGATTCTTGACATAACTATAGAATGCCTTGTGGTTGTCTTTGGAATCTTTGGCAATTTTATTTTCGTAACTAGTTTTTGAGGATTTTATGAGGGATCTCAGCTTCTTACTGAGGCTGGTGAGGGAGTTTTTTGCATCCTGGGATTTTCCTCTTTTCTGCAACAGTTTCTTCCTTCTGTTGTATAGTTTGTTTATACCAAGGGACCACCAGATTGGCTTCCTTTTTTTGGAGAAGAGCATCATGGTTCTATTTGGGATGGTACGATTCATGCATGAGTGGATGTGCTCGTACAGTGCCTTAGTGTAGGATTCTGCAGTCGAACTTTCAGATTCCGTCTGCATGGTTGTCATGAAGTTTGTCACTTCTGACTTCAGTAGCATGAAGTTGGCTTTGGAGAAGTTTTTTAAGGAGGTTTCCTTACTGGGGGGTGGGATGTTGATGTCAAGGGTGATTTGCTTATGATCAGACCTGACCAATGAGGGGGTGACCACTGGTGTGGAGCATCTATCTCCCATGTTGGTAATGACCAGGTCTAGGATATTGGAGCCCCTAGTGGGACAATGGATTAGTTGATCCAGGGCATTGGAATTTATGAATTCCAAGAACCGTTGGGAAAAGGAGTTGGTACCCGAGTAGTTTTCTCAGTTAATGGCAGGGTAGTTGAAATCACCCAGTATTAGGGTGTTTAGTTGTATCTTAATATTTTCCAGTATATTTAGAAAGGTGTAGTGAGAATCTTGGGGCATGGTGGGGGATCTGTAGCAAGCTACAATTTGGATTGCAGTCTTTACCTAGTGTTAGTTGCACCTGGAGAATTTCAGATGCATTGTGTTGGGCAACTAGCCTGGAGGTGTGAATATCCTTGGTGAATATGGACACTCCTCCACCTTTAGTGTTTTGGTCTTGGTTTTGTGGCCGAAAAATGTGGTAAGAGTTGTAGGCTGGTATTGCAGGGGTGCTCTCTGGAGCCTTGAACCAGGTCTCAGTTACTGCACAGATATCGATGTTCTCCATTTTTAGGAGTGCCTCGAGAGAGTGTATTTTGAGGTTTAGACTTCTAGCATTGAGTAGCATTACATTCAGATTTTGCATGCTTGTACCTGTTACTGTGGTGGTTTTATCCTTTGAACTGTGCCTAAAAAAGGCACTATAGGGGTGACAAGAGCTTTAGCCAGTAACCTGAATCCCAGGGGTGACAGGTGCAGACCATCTCTGGCAAAGCATCGTGGTTTGTCGCTCATGTCATCCCAGGCAGACAGATACTGGGTCCCCTTTGAATGACACCAGAAGCTTGGTGTAGCAGAACCCCTACTTAACCTATTTAACATAAGTCTTTGTTCACAGATTACATTCTTGGAGCTTGGAAAACAGCCATTTCAGTGCCATTACACAGGGTGGCCCAACCACTGAGCCTGCTATCTACAGATCCACTAGTCTCACTGACTTTATATGAAAAGTCATGGAACATATTCGCTCAGTCGTTATTAATGTGGACACAGAAAATCTCTTAGTCTTGATTCACCTCATTTAATTTGTATCAATGACAGGTTCTGCCTCCTTAATTTCAGTAATTTCTTTAAAAAGCCATTAAAACTATGGGTAGCAGCTTTGCAAGTAAATACATTTTATCTAGATCTGGCCAAGGCCTTTGACACTGTTCTTCAGACAGGTACTGTTGACAAACTTGTAAATCTTTATATAAAGCTATATGTTGCGCAGTGGCTAGCTAACTGGTTGTGTGGTACAACCCATATAGTTAAGTTGCAGGTGCCACTTTTGTAGGTAAAAATGTTACCAATGGTGTACCACAGATCACACTGTTGGGCTATTTCCTATTTGGCACCTGTTTCTCAGATCCTCAAGCCAATGTGCATGGCCAGTCAAAGGCAAGTCTATGGTGGGATGAACAGGAGAACTGCCCTGGGCACAAGGTGTTAGGGCCTTGATTGGCAGATGTTGATCGGCAGTAGTGGAGTACTGGCATTTGCGGTTAGAGCTGAAATGCTAAATGTGTGGTCTTTAGCTGTACAGAGCTGCTTGTTGCATTTGTAGGAAGTGGTTTGCTACGTTTTTCAAAGGAGTTAAGCTTTTTTGTTTGTTCTGATCTTACAATTGAGGGGGAACCAGATTGGGGAAATGCACAGGGTACCAGAATTCCTAGTTTCAGTTCTGTGATTTGTTGATTACTATGAAATGGGTGTTATTCCTTCTTCCACTGACACACAGTTGCTCCAAAAAGGATTGGACTAAGTCAGTAAATGGTGCAAGGACAATGGTCTGAAATGATGCATACATTTAGTGTAGATCAGTTTGGTAAATAAAACATTTCTGCTTTCTGCCATATAGGCGACACACTCCTCCACTCAGATACTGATGTGCAATGTAGACACCCTTGTTGATAACTGCTTATCTTTTGACCACTGTCTCTCCACTGTAGTTCAGAAATCCTTTTAGCTAGCTCAGCTGATATAGAAAGACATCTTCTTCAGGTCCAGATAAGTCGTAATTCCACTTTACCCTTTACTTATAAGACATGCTATTTGTACAATGCCCCTTTTGGGATGTACTTGTTCAAATGTGTCACTCAGCTTGAAAGACATCAGAGATTATTAACTAAAAAAGATCGTAGTCGACAAACCGATTACTTAGTATTCATGTAGTCCCCCGCAAAAATGTTTTAACAATATTACAGAGTGGTTTGCCTTTTGCTGTATTACCTTTGAAAACTGAGTTTACTTTTTGAAGTTATTGAATTCGGGTATGGGTCTCCCATTTTGAGAGTCTCTGTATTGTAAAAATTGCACCCTGTAATTAAAAAAAAAAAATCCTCACATCTTGATATTGTGTGCACTACAAATGAGTTAGAATAACTAAATGTTTTTTTTCCCCTCATTGTGGCTCTCATGGAGACTGCTACATTGATGTGATTTTGGTTTCAGTATCTTTACGTTCCAGAAATCATACCTTCTAATACAGCCTTGCCTAGACTTCATAAATAAGATGTTTCCCTCCATTTAGTTAAAGTATATTGGATTTTTCAAATGGGACATGAGAGCTGCATGAATGCCTTTTTAAGTGAATAACTCTGATCTCTGTGTAATGTAGTATGGTTAATATCATACATAGTTCATTCGCATGAAAAGGCAGGGCAAGCCGTAGTCCTTAAATTTCACTCCCTGTCTTCCCATAATCTTGCTGTCAGTGAAGGTTGTCAATTGTAACATCAGTCACTAATAATCACCACTTCAGGGATGCAGTAAGGCAAATTAAACTGTGCTTTGTCACTGTGCTGAATTTTGTAGTTCCGTGGGTAAAATCAACACTTCGAAGGAAAAAATTGAAAGTATTTATCAGTTTGTTTTTGCAGTTTATTTTGCAGTATAGCTCATCACTGCTCCTCATAAGGATTCTTTCACTAGCTTACACTGGAAAAGTTTCACTTTAGCTGTTTACAGCACTGTACTTACCTCAGCATGACATAGTATAAGGATGTAAAACTGTGGGTGGAAACTAATACTGAAAACTACCGAGTTTGTGATGTCTAGTTTAGGTCATGCAGGCCGAGAGAAAATATCTTTCTGAAATAATATGAGATTTGAATACAAAAAGTAAACAGTTGCACCTTCCTGATCTGTGGCAGAGAGACAAGTAAAAATTAAAGATCCTGAAGGTGGCTGGACACTAAACATCTAGATGATATTTAATGAGATAATAAATAATGCTAGGATAAGGTTATTTGGAGTTGCTTGGAATGTGGAGTTTTCTTTCAGTTGTCTTGAGTTACGGAGGTAACAGTGACACATAAGGAGTTCTTCATATTGAGTGTGAGTTCCACTCCAGTTAGTGTCTTATAAATGATCAGGCGTCCGGCATAAGTATATAAAATGAATGTTTCTCTGCAGTCATTGCTCTGTGTGTAAATGCATGGAACAAATAGATGTATTAATTAATAGTAATAAAAAAATGCACTAATTTTTTTTTTTTTTACTTGTAGTATAGCTTATATTGTTTATGCATACCAGACTTTATATAGGAGAGACTAAAAGTCTTCAGGAATATGGCAGAAGTATTAAAGCAGACTTTAGATTGTCCTAAGTGTTCTGTAAGGAACACCATAGAACTTAATGGGATAAAGCAAAAGGTGTAATTTTAGATGAGGTAACATGGTATTGCATAGTGCATACTTTATTAAGATGTTACATAAGAAGAGGGAAGTTTTGTTAACATTAAGGTAGGATACACGTTTGCACGAGATCGAATGAGAAGGTTTTATTACAGAAAGCCTACTTATCATTTCCAGAGGATTTTTTTTTTTATTTGTTTTTTGGCTATTAGGAGCCTGACCAGCAAGCATTCTAGTGGTTCATTTGTTTTCTCACCCTGGAATTAGAACCACCCTTCCACACACATCACTCTGGGTGGCAATTTTGCCTTATTGATAGCGTTATCCTAAAGATTGACATTGGGCATTTTAACATACTGCTAGACATGGGTACTTGCTTCTCCACGTGTGCACATTGTAGATATAGCCTTCAATCTCCCAGATGTGGGGCAGGCAGAATGTGCAAGTGTTGCTAACGACTTTGAGTGTGCTGCTTATTTCATGATTAAAATGTGTTGCTTTATACGTTACAAAATATTTTGCTGATCAAATGAATTTGTTCATTTTTATGTAGTGTGTTTATTTGTTTAAAAATGGTGGCACAGTTGCAGCTGGGTTTGTGGGTTGGCATGCATGGACAAGGTAAAAGGATGTAAAAAAAACATTTTAGTACTGCTTGTGTGGCAGGCCCATTGATTGTGAGATGGGAAATTTTTATGATCCAAAGCAAGGATCACAGTGCTTAGAGGTATGCAGCTGTACATGAGCTTGATTGTAGTGCACTCCTTACCAGGACATAGTGTTAAAGCTAATGATCTCCTCTGATTGGGTCAACTCCCAGGCATTCACCAAGTCGTGCTTGAGCTGCAGGACCAAACTGCTACCCTTGTTGGGATGGGTGATCTGACATTGGCTGCTTACTCCATCCTAGCTGGATTTTTTGTCTTTCAGATCACCTGTTAGAGCTGACTCACTTGGGCCACACTCAGGGCTCTTTCTGTTTGCCCCATGGAGCTAGTTTGCCTGTAGATCTTTTGTCTCTGTAATGCCTTAATACAGCTACCTCTTTAATACATGATTTAGGCTTCTTCAGTTTATCCCTTTGTATGCTTTTAAGCACAAAATTGAATTTGTGATTTTGAGCCACTTTGTAGATATCTTCGCATTAGTTTGTGAACATAGTCTTTTAAATATAATTATAAATTGTAAGTGCTGTTTTGCATTCAGTGTGCATTTTTTGCAAGACAAATGCTAATTTAAAAACAAGCATAAATATTGCTTCAAGCTTTAATGCCTTATGTTTTTCCCCCTTGTATTGTAACACAAAAATAAAGTATAAGGAAAAATGTAGAAGAATTGTAATAAACTGTAGCAGTGTCATCTGCCATCTTAAATGTGTGCGAGAGTGATGTGCTTACATCTTGAAAAGACCCAAGCCACCCTGTACGTGTTTGAAATTCCTGTCTAAAAAGCAAGGAGAGTGAATGAATGCGATGTTCCTCTGCAAGGCACTGTGTATTCTGTCAGCAAGTTCACAATGCAAGCTTGAAGAAGATAATAGCTCTGAAGTCTTGTGTGTATCCTGTTTTACCTTTTTTATAATTATTTATACTATTTCCTCATCCCCTACTCTTATTTTTAGGCTTTCACATTTTGAAGGTGGGCTGGGCGAGTTCTTTGATGAGCAGGGCTGTGATTTGACTAGTGCAGTGGGGGAGGGGAATATCATACAGGCCTTGCTGAGAATGACTGCCTGAGATCTACATCAACTTCAGAAAATGTTAGCAGGGAATTGTACTGGCTTCTGATATAGGCTAGCAGAGTGGCTGTAGTTCTTTGCTCTTGCAGTGAGGATCGTTGTATTATTTCAGCAGAAATGACCATTTTTTTCCTCAAAGGAATGAAGCAAATCATATTAAAAACATTCCAGTACTGAGGAGAGCCCTGCTAAGTATATTTGATGTTTTTTTATTCTCCATTGGTACTATAATTAGTGTTCTTTCTGTTATAATACTTGAGGACTTGGCTGCACAGTAGAGGTCTGTTTCTGCACTCTGGACCTTGTTAATAGAAATTCCTACCACTGATAGGAGTTTGTCAATACTTACAAAAACGTGTATACTTGTGTGTCCCTGACTAACTCTTTTGGTATGTTATCCTAATCCATTGCCTCAATTTGACCTTTTTGTTTTATCAGCTGTTAACCCTCAATTTCTCTCTGTCATACCTTTGGCTTCCTATACAGATTCTCCTACTTTCATACTTTTTGTATATCTATCCTTTTTTCCTCCCTTATTCCTGCACAGCTTTCCCACTCCCACTTAATTTTTCTGACTGCCACACACTGTAAGCTACTAAATTATAATTATTTTACTGTTGTGCTGCTAAGATCTGTATGTTACAATTTTTATTTATTGATCACTATATTACTACATTATGGTGGGAAAACCAACCTTGTGGTCTGTTGCCTAGTCCACATAACCTGTTGAAAGTAACAAGCAGGCAAACATGACACACAGTTCAGCTACTGAGCTAACAAATTATGCAGTATGGTGCATGAATTGCTTCTTTTTAAAATTATTTGTTTTGTATCTGGACTTGCTTCACTTTTCTCCCACATAAGGGTTAACTAATCTGGCTAACCTCTTCTACTGTGTTCATCACCACCCCCACCACGGCTGGCCTTGCTTTCCATGGAGTGTTACTTTGCCAGTTGTTGAAATGGTTTGTTAAGCTTTCTTTTTATGGTTTGAAATCTATGTAATAATGCAGAAGTTTGGTGTGCTTGTCAGCAGAAGACCCTCCCCCCTCAGTCTACATCCCTGCTTATTTTTGTATTCATTTGCTTACTTACTTAGTATTTTTTTTTACTGAGTAGGTGGGCTAGTCAAGTTAACCCTTTTCAGCCGCAACCTGGGTTCATTGAGCAGATAGCATACAGAAATAGAAGATATACAAAAAATAGGCAAGTGAATGCAGAGACATCATAAAGGCAATTCTCAGGAAGTAAATACCATCGTTGCAAGTAAATTACATCTCAGGGCAAAACAATTATCTTACAGAAATTTTATAGTATGTCTAACATTATGTAGTATATATAGAGTTGTTAAGTGGAATACATTAATAGAGTCAGACATATCTGAATTATTAACTATTATCGCTGAAGCAATTACATTATCATATTATACCAACATTCCACTTCTGGTCCCCATAATTGCAGGCTGTACTTCTGTTTTTAACTGCCTTCAGTCCCTGCTAGGGGTTGTGAGTGTACCAAGCCCAAAACATTTATTCTCCCCCAAAGAATGAAGGCTAAAATGTGGGTACTCAGTACTTCCCCTCTGTCTTTTTTTTTTAATAAATCACAGACTGTGCTGTTATCCACTGTAATTATTTTATGCCTTTGTTCTTATTTTCTTCCTCTTTAAGGGGCAGTGGTTATTTTCTGCCAGAGCAACTCTATTATAATATAAATTGTAGTAAGCACAACTGTGTAAATAATAGTTATGGTTACTAGTGCGTTTAATCATTTTCTACAAGCTTTTGGAAGCTCAACATTTCTTCAGTAACCATCTGTGTGAACTGGTATTTTCACTGAATTTTCCAGAAATGCTTATTCCTATGAACACGTGGTTGTTTGGGGGATTTTTCCTTACCCTCTTGTTTTAGTGACCCTTGACCCTGGAGATGATTCTAACTGTTTGGTGTGATGTATGTTTACGGGGGGGGGGGGTGCTTCTTTAGAAACATATTAAACTAATCCTCTTGACAGTGCCGTTGACCATTTTAATTCCACTTTTCTAAACACACTAAACAATTTCCCACCAATAAGAACAAAAAGAATAAAAACCAAGTCTGCCCCATGGCTAACCAAAGACACTAAACAATTAATTCACCAAAGGGACAAATCCTGGAAACTGTACCAGAAGAATAAACTCCCTAAAACCCTACTTGAATATACACAGCTTTGTAACCTTGTAAAAAAACACATCATTAAGGACAAAAAATCTTACATTAAACTTCAGTTCACACATACAAAAAACCCTAAACAATTCTGGAACTCTATAAACACATTTCTCAATCCAGGCTCCAAAAACAATCCCTGCCCTGACCCCAATAAATCAGACCAAGAATTAGCCTTACTATTCTACTCCTCCTTTATTGATGCCATATCTGAACTCACCAAAACGTTTCCCAGCAATAGTCCCCAATGTATGGGTACTACCTCCTCCTTCACCTCCACACCCACCAACTCTTAACTCCCCCCCCATTTTCAACCTCAAACCCTTATCCACCAACTATATAAAAAGACTTCTCTCCAAACTAAAACCCTGCTCTAACACCCCAGACAATATGCCTTCAATTTTTCTCAAATCTGCTGCTGATGGGATTGCTTTCCCTATCAGTATCTTAATCAACAGATCCATACAGGAATCTTATGTCCACAAACTCTGGAGTAAAGCCTATACTCTATTCCTTCACAAATGCGAGAAAAACACCACCATCTCTAATTTCCGCCCCATAGCAATACTCTTCCCTATCTCCAAAATCCTAGAAAAATGCGTCCATCTCCAACTTATGCCTTTCCTAACTTAAAACCATCTCCTTACTCCAACCCAACATGATTTCGCCCCTGGCCACAGCACTACAACAGCTCTGCTGTCTTTCCTAGACACAGTCAACTGTGCCTGTGATTCTGGGGAAATTGTTTCAACTGTGCTTCTGGATCTCTCCAAGGCATTTGATACCGTTTCCCATACCCATCTACTGAGTCATCTTTCAAACCTAAATCTCTCCCAAAATTCCATTTACTGGTTCTCAAGCTACTTGACTGACAGATCTCAGGTAGTAAAATGGGAAAAAAGTATCTCTCCCTTTCTCCCTACCCCCACCGGCGTACAACAGGGATCCATCCATTTTTGGTCCCATGTTGTTTAAGATCTTTATAAACACATTTCACTCTACTATACCCAATGCCAAAGTAATCCAATATGCAGACGATTCAGCTCTAGTCTGCTCTGCCACTAATCTCCCTGAACTCCTAATAAAGACCCAAACCGCCTTCTCGACCACCTTGGCCTGGATGCACCAAAACCTCCTCTCCCTAAATGCAAACGAATCCAAAATACTAATCTTACTACCATGAAAAGCCTTCCCTTTTGACAAAGCGTCTTTTAAAGTGATAAGCCACAACAGCTCTCCTATTGAAATCGTCCCCTATGCTAAATTGCTAGGCGTTATTATAGATGAGCACCTGAAATTTGACAACCATATTCTTCAAAAAAAAAAAAAAAAAAAAAACACCAAAAACTTGGCATGCTATACAGGAACAATCGCTTCTTCTCAGCCCATACCAGACATACTCTTGCCTCTACCTACCTTCTTCCCTCCCTAATGTACGGCGCACTGCTTCTAACCAATCTATCAGCATCCATCACTTCCAAATTAGAAAACTGTTCTAACAAAATTTCCAAATTCACCACCAACACCAAAAACTCCTCCCATTACTGCCTTGCCCTTCACTCTCTAAATTGGCTTGAACTTCCAAATTATCTGGACTATCTCCAACTCATAACAGCTCATAGACTCCTTTTCAACCCAACCAAATGCCCTGCCCTTACAAACATCCTTCTCCCTTACATCCCAATCAGAATTTTTAGGTCTGCTTACCAAAACTTAATTACTGTCTATAAGCCTAACCGTCCACCAGGACAACTACTCCTTAGCCAAAAAGTGGAATTATCTCCCTCCTACCCTAAGAACAATACTGAATGTGGAAAACTTTAAAACCCAGCTCCATTCCTATCTCTCCTCTAATCGGAAATGTAACTGCATCCTTCCAACTTAGCTCAACTCTCTCTTCTTACCCTTCTATATCTAAGCTTTATTTCCATATTCTTATAATAACTGTCTCTTCAAAATACTAACAATACTGACACAAAAATCTTCCTTCTTCCAATGTGCAACCCTTCTTATCTCAATATTTTGATTTTGATTGTTACATTTAGTCATTATAAGAAGGCCTCAGATGAACTAATGTCTAGAATTTGATAATTACAACTGCCTTTCTCAAAACAATTTTATAAATACTCTTCTTTGACTTATATATGTTTGTATTTGTTTTGACTTGTACATACATTTGTATTTGTACTCACATCTCCTGTATATTTTTCTCTTGATTTTACTCGTATTTTGTATCCTATTGTATTTTATTGTTGGAGTTTTCTCCCCGGGCCTCCACTGAAAACAGCCACCCTGGTCCCAGTGGACTTCCCCGGTCATCAAACTGGAAATAAATAAATAATAAATAATACTGTATATTACTGTACTAACAAAAATATTTTGCATTTTCTAACCTTTTTGTCTTAAAAAGCTAATCAGGCAGTAGTTTGTCTGTTGCAGAGAGTTGGATAATATGAGTGTACTATTTAATCCACTTATTTATTTTTATATTTGGGAAAACTTTAGGCCTTAGAGACTTTTGTAAACATAAACAGGTGCATGCAGTGTGATGAAGTATGTTCTTCTGGGTTATAATAATATAATGTTTAGTTGTTCTACGATTGGTCATGTCACTGGTAGGCAATGTTACAGTTCTTTGCTTACAACCAAGACAAGTTACATCCTGTCGATTTATTTTTGCTATAGGAAATTGTTGCTGGTGTTTCCGTTAAACGACTGTCAAGAATTCACTGTTTAACTTGTTCCTTTTCTCCACAGTTGTGTGACCATAGATAAGGTTGAGAAGGAGGTGCAGGGAAGTCTTGTTTTTTTTTCCATCCAAATGAAACAATGAGCATTTTTATTTGCCTGGTTGTAGTTATGTGCAGGTATTGTTTACCCATTTGTAGTGCAGCTTTTTTCAGTGTGTCATACTGCGAAGACTCCCACAGCAGAAAAACAAAGCTGTGTGATGTAATGTAATGCTGCTCTCAGTCTCTCATTGTGAAGTAGCTTTTGTGAATGTCAGCTGATGTCAGGGTATGTTACATATATTAACAGCAAATACATCACCCATTTTCTTCATTGCCTACCGCAGGCCTATCAACAATAACAGTATGAACGTGAACTTATTTGCTTTAGTGCCCAACGGCCCTGAACTTGTGTATACCAATCTGTTACAGGTCTGGGGTGAAAGAACAATTACATAACTGCAATACGGGCTGTATAGTCTTTGTAGGCAAAAGTGCAATGCATTATGATTCTAAATGTAATGCTATAATGACAGAATGATGTGCACAGAGTAGTTCTCTGCTGTGATTTATGAGTGTGGTGTTAGCTGTTCTTTTACATTTGTATAGGATTGCAAGTAGAAGATTCAGCTCAGTAAGTAATTGATGAACTGAAACTTATGACTAAAATACAAGATTTTTGAATGTACTTCATGTCAATGTCCAAGTTGTTGAATAAGTAGGGATACTGAGTTTGAGGTTCAGTACATTACCCCTAAAAGCTTCATTACTGGTTAGACGTTTATTAAAAGGCATTGAAGTGAGGTTGTCACTTCAGAGGTTGTAGAGCCCCTTTTCGTGACTGTAGAATATGCAGGGGACAAAACAAAGAAATGGATAAGGTAAATTGCAACCATGTAGAGTAAGGATTTCGTAGCATTAAGTTTCATAAGCCTCATAACTTCCACTAAAAATGTAGTTTGCAATACCTATTGTTCGTGTCCTACAACTTTTCAGCTGAATCTTCCAGCAGCTGTTTTTGTTTTGTAATTGTGTCTACTTCTTTGAGGGTTTATTATATATTGTCAGCCACGTAAGCATACTGGACACTAGTGTCCCTTTTTAGGGTTGACACAGGAAGACTGGCTAGTTAAGTGACTTACTTAGTCACAATAGGCAAATGGAGGATGAGGGACTTGAACACTGGACTACAGCAAGCAGCTCATTAGTAGCTCCTAAACTTAAATCATCTGCAGCAGCTGCCAGACTGTGAGTGATGTTGCAGTTTTACTTGTTGCATTAGTTTATGTGAGCTGACTATATAGTGTGTGTTTCTTTTCTGTTCTGCTGACTTTATTATGGGTGTCTCAGAGGTTGTTAACACTACTTCAGACATTTTTACATGGTGATTCTGTTTACTCATAATTGCATGTTTTTATTTATTTACTATTGCATTCTTTTGTCATGAGTTTCTTTTTTGATTTTTTAACCATTGAAGCCTCTATTTTTTTCTCCATGTGTAGGTGCATTATTTATCAGTGAGATGTTCTCAGTCAGTAACAACTGAGAATCAGAAAGTGAGAGGGGTGTTAAACTGAGTGCACGTATATATGTTGGATTGTGTGCATGTGTGTGTGTGTGTGTGTGTGTAGAGGACAAGTTTTCTTTGACTGCTTTTAGAAAGGTTACAAGCAGTGCTTGCCTTTAGAATATATTCTGATTTAAAGGAATTCCACTTTTACAAAAGAGAACAGCCACTACATGCATGCTTGTTAGCTGTCCAGATTTTCAGAGAATGTCCATCTGCCTTTTTTTTTGGTCTGTTCTTCATACAATTTGTGGTTTTCTGGCAAATCAGTGAGGATTGAAGTCATAAAACAATTACATACTTTTGAGTTTCAGGCTTTATATCCTTCAGAAAATACACGCTAACACAAATTCTGAAATTCTAGCAACTAAGTTTAAGAGCAATATTTAAAATCTTTCCCTATTTTTAGCCCTTTGCCCTCACCCCCTTGTTATTTTAGGCTATGTCCAGATTTCTTGTGCTAAAAGGTTGAGAGGTATGCTTAGCCATGTTGTAATTTTTTTCTGTTTAAAGTAGATGTGCTAGGCAAAGAGATGCCTTTTTCAGTACGTAATTTAGTAAGTTGAAGTCAGACGTAGACCAGCTTAGTGCCTGAAAGGACAAGCAGCTTGGGAACTTATATTTGCATAACACTACAAAGTGGCATTAGAATTTTTATATTATAGTGAGCAGTTAGAATAAGGCACTGGTTTAATGAATTAAAAGTTAAGAAAGTAGTGAGTGTAAAGATGGAGGTAACAGGTTGAAGTTCATAGTAGTCGAAAATGCAGAGCTGAGTTAGAGGATTATGATCAGGTCAATGATCATAACTGGCTTGTGTTCGACACATGGATGCCAAAAAATTCACCTGGATGTAAGTCTTGGCATCCATATTCAGAACACATAGTGAGAGGTTATGATCAGAAAGCCGATCACAATTCTCTGTAGTGCATGGAGCTTTATCTGCTCCATGTACCAGTAGTTACAGAAAAAAGTGATGTGTTTTGCCACTTTCAAAACCATAAAGCAGTTAACAACCGCTGTCAGACGATGTAATACATTCTATTGATACAGAAAGTCAGGGACAAATTAATGGCACAGAGAGCAGGCAGAAATAAATTTTCTAATTTTGCCACTGCTTTTTGCTGTCCAGTACTTGCAGGTTTAACTGCCTTGAGTGATACCCAATCTTAACAGCTGAAACATGGCAACTTAACAATTGTTAAGATCATGTCTTGCGTTATAGAAGCGCTTCTTTTTCGAGATTTCTGAGCATAATCGGCACGTTCCATGCACTACAAGTTTTTTTTGTAATTCAAATCATTTTTGTGAAGAAATTAAGTGTGTTTAAAAGGAAGGAGAGAATGTGGTAAGACCTGGTCTGTCACCCCTCTTGCAATGTGAAGTTTTTCACTCATGAATGTGTGTCTTTGTTTTGGTTAGTGGTATGGTTATAATTCCTTCTAGGGTTTAGTCTTCTGCTATTTTCTATGGAAGGGTGCTTAGCAGTGATTACCATTTCCATGGTACCATGCTGCACATTTCAATTGTCAAGTAGCTAGGTATGGACATTTTTACTGATGTTTTTCCTTTCTGTTTACTATGTCCCTTCTATGTCCTTCATCAGCACTGTACTTTAGCAGCCTAATCATTGAAACATTGTGATTCTGTAGTCTCTGGTTAACACCTGCTTACCCTGTCTAATGCAGTTAATTGTCAGTTGTCTTTGTTCATTGGGAAAGTCCGGCTGGGTAGTACCTATTTTCAGCAGAGGCATGGGTAGAAAAGCTTCATTTGCTTATATTAAGTTCCAGTGAAACACAGAGCAGTTACATTTCTGTTTACATTTATACAGAAACAGTAGTTAAGTTACATTTGTATGTATATATTCTAAGATTTTACAGAGGTGGAAGTTTTAGGCAGCAATTATGCATAAACATTGTTTTGCCATTTATGTAAAAGGTTGAGAATATTATGTTTAAGGAGAGTATTTGGATAGTATTATGCAGTGAGAACGTTTTAATCCTGTGATAAACATGTACAGGACCAGGACTGGCTAAGATGTTGTGTTGGCATTTCTTAGTGGACTTTCCTTTGTATTGTTAGACTGACATTTGATTGCCCACCTCTGTTTGTTTGCTTTTACCGAGTCCCATCTGGAGCTCAAGTTCTGTTAGAACTCTAGATTCTGTTCTGGAAGCTTGAGCTGTTAAAAGTACAGAGACTAACTTGAAAAATGTGGATTACAGGAAGGAGCATTTGTTGCATGTCTTAAGGCACTAAACATAAACTCAGTAGGCATCAGAAGGTAACTAATAGATGTGGTAAATAAGTTTAAGGAGGTTAACAAGGTGAACAGTATTACTTACTGCGAATATTGTCCTAAAATCACATGGTCACTAGTAGAAAGTAATAGGAAGAGGGGGCTGTGGGTCAAAGTAAAGCATTTCTTTGTAGTAGGGTCATGAATAATTGAAGCAGTGCATAGAAAAAGTATAGTGGTTATAGCACATTTGGGGAGGGGGAATTAGGCAGGAAACAGGTAAGTGGGTGTGAAACTACCATTACCAGTGTTTCCACCTCATGATCTGCTTTTATTAGAAAGATGAGCTCACTGCACTCATCAGTACCTAGTACATCTGTGCAATGAAAGGAGTCCAGTGCAAGGACAGATTTGCAGCCTTATTCAGGAATCCTAGCCTGGCATATGAATGGCAGAAACAAGGAACTATTGACCAGAGTTTTAAGTCTTCAGGCCTTGTTCTGCTTCTTAGATCTCTGGAAACTCTGTCTGCCTCAGTGTTTCTTACCTGCTGAGTTATTCCACTTTTGCAGGAAGTCATTTTCTGGTTCCTTGTCTTTAAACAAAGGGCAGGTGAGTAGGCATCCCTAGTACCTACTCCTGGACAGGAGAAAACTGGTAAACTTCCCACTTTTCTTGCTTACGTGAGATGATGTATACTCGGGTGGCATGAGGGGAGCTGTCCATTGAGTCCCCTGGGCATATTTCCTAAGTATAAATTATGGCCAGGCAAATGAATTCCCTTTGCATCCCTCAGCTGGTTGATAATTCACCTTAAGGGCTGAGCTTATTCCAACACGCTTTTCCATGCCTTTGCTGTGGCCTTCATCCTCCTTTGCAGTTTAATTTCTTTTCATTTTGTTTCTAACCCTCCCCCTTGCTTCATATCTTTCAGTCTTTTACCCCAGTGCCCCCATCCATCATCTGGTTTATAGCCTTTCCTTTTATCCCCTGTACTGACATTGATTTTTCGGGCTGGAGCTGTGATGGAACCTCAGAGTGGCTTGGAGTGGTATTGATGGCAACTGCTTCTATGAGATGGAGGAATTTTTACATTATGACCTATTGTTTTGTCCCCCCCCTCCCCTAACCTCATGCTGGAAGTTTCCAAGAGCTACTTCCCTCTTTATGGACCACGCCTCATCCATCTTTCACTGTTATCACCTTAAATGTCTGAGCCAGCAGTTAAACTCAGGTTGTCTGGGCCGTAGTTTGGGCTTTATCCCACAACACTGGCCTTTGCACTTTTAAGTTTTGAGAATCTGTTTAATGCTTGGTGGAAGGTGATTAAGGAGGATGCATGAGTGCAGTGCCACAGTTATTATTGGTACAAGTGTAAGGTCATGTACAGACCACTCAAACCATGGTATCACCTTTGGAAAGTTTTTCCTACACTCTGGCCCTGACACCATCTTTGGATTTTGTCTGCCCTACTCACTGGTCTGCAGTTTTCTACAACTTTGGTCAGGCATGCCACTTCTCATACTGCCAGTGCTTGTAGGAGGGCTGAAGAAAAAAATAAACCTAGACTAGTAAACCAGCGGCGGCTGTCCCTCTCCATGTAGTCTTGAACATTTACTGAGTCTGAAGAAATGGAGGTCCCTGTTTTATAAAACATATATTGCTCATGACACTGTTGTCACTACCATATCTTCTTTTGTGAACTTCTCCTGTGGAGAGAGCCACACCATCATAAAGTCCACCCTGGAGTAACAACCTGTCCTGTTTCCTTCAGCCAGAAGGCTTCTATGTGATTATTGGAGGCAGATGTCTGGCCTTAATTGTTCATCTTTTGGTGCCTTTTATTAAAAATGCTATTTAGTGCATAGAAAAACTCAGATTCTGGGCTTTTTTTGACCAGAAAATGGAGCTTGTTTGTACCAGCCACCCTCTGACTATCTGTCTAGGTTGCTCAAAGTGAATCCCAGTGTTGTTTCATCTGCTTAGCATATGTCCTGAAAGCCCCAACATTTTAGACATTCATCCTTCAAAGCAGAGATTTCCAAGGCTATGAACAGATTTGGCATTTTTTCTTCTGTCACATTTACTTCATTAGCTGTTAACTGCATGTCTCATTTCAGTATACCTTCACTTGAACAGATCATGGAGAAACTACTCTCTTTTTGGGCTCAAATGAATAGAAGGCTCTGACGTCCCTCCTCTGGGCCAGTAATCATGGAGCCTCAATCCTCACCACTGACACCGATGAGGAAAGTTCACATGGAACAAAGATAGATACAGACAGTATTTGCAGATGCAGCTCTCTGCACCAAACAGTATTTCCTTTAAGAGGACACAGGGAGCACACTTAGTCCTGGGTTTCCCCTCTCTCTCTCTCTCTCTCTCTCTCTCTCTCTCTCTAGTCCCCAAATAAGACTCCCCACTGACACAGCTGTAGAGTCAAGCCGTCATCCGAGTGTTCTAAGCCAAGTTTCCACCACCCTCTCTGACACACACACCTTTTGAGATTTGATTTACACACACACACACACACACACACACACACACACACACACACACACACACACACACACACACACACACACACTTCTGGGAAAGGCTGGCACATATTTACCAGCTATGCCCCCTCTGCCCAGACTATAAGGTAGATGCTGCCACCAGAACACTCCAAAGCTAGCTACTCTTAAGGCTCTTGCAAGTGTACCCAATTATACTAAGTAAAATTAATATTAATACAAGTGTTAGTGTTTGACCAATGCAACAAGGCTTTTAGGAGAGGCCACAGTATCACCAAATAAATATAAGCACTTTCAAAGGTTAATATATTCTCTAAAAGACCAACAATAATGACAAGTTTAACTATATGAAAATACTAAATATCTATTTACAATAAACACAAGAGTTTCAATCAAAGGAAATATTAAAAATAACACTGATGCAAAGATTCACACAGATTCAGAAAAATGATACTTAACTAATCTCACTGTATTTTTCTGATTGATCCAAAGAATTACTGTTCCCTAGGTCACTTAATAGTGCAAGGCAAGATGAAGTGGGTGAGTGGTCCTTCTTTGTCAGGTTTCACAGACTGGTGTGAGACTTCTGTCTCATCTAGTATTAAAACTTCATTTCAGTGGTCTGCTACAGAATGATATTGCATACATCTGCTCCCCTGACTTCTAGTTCCCACACTACCCCCTTTACTAGAAACTGAGCCAGAGTCTTGCACATATGCGTTACCATACTCACACACAAAGCTTTGCTAAGATGCGTTATAGTATCTAGTAGCTATAAAACCATTTCAAAAACTTTCACCCTTCCAGAGTAGCAATTATTTCACCCCTTAGGATTCCTAGTCCTTGTTTTCACAGATGTTGTGTCTTTGACTGCATTCAGACTTCTGAGATACAATCTTTATGGCTTTAACCAGGTAATTTAATTTCAGACTATTTTTCAAAGTTAGCTGGACTGAGATTAACCTCTTCTCTTCCAGTATCCTTTATTACAATATTTTCATTTCAACAGTTACAATGCAGTCTGACATACATGTATATATTTTTTCTGTCCAGCAGGACCCACACTTTGTACATTTTTAACACAAGCATCTTGAGTGTTCTAGTGGCAGTAACTACCTTATAGTCTGTGCAGAAAGGGGCACAGCTAGTAAATCTGTGCTAGCCTTTCCCAGGTGTGTGTGTGTGTGTGTGTGTGTGCGTGTGCATTGCATGTGTGCATGTGTGCGTGCATGTGTGTGTGTGTGTGTGTGTGTGTGTGTGTGTGTGTGTGTGTGTGTGTGTGTGTCAGCGTCAGCTGCTTGGAGCAGAGACACAGAGCAATGGTTTCACAGAGAGGGTGGTGAAGGGCTTTGCTTGGACACTCGGCTGAGGACTCAACTCTACAGCTGTGCCCATGGGGAGTCTTATTGGGGACATGGAGTGAGAGAGAGAAACCCAGACCCCAGACTGAGTGTGTTTCCTATGTGCTCTTAAGGTAAATTGTGCTTGATGCAGAGAACTGTATCTGGAAATACTATGTGTATCTATTTTTGTTCCAAGTGAATATCCCTCACCAGTGTCAGTGGTGAGGATTCAGGCTCCTTGATTGCTGGCCCAGACAGAGGACATCACAGGCTTTATAAACAGAAAAAGAAGAGGGAAGGTAATATTGACCAGCAGGCCCATTCTGGAGTAGTCCTTAACCATGGTATGAGTTGATTGGTATGGCAGGCAGAACAACAACTACAGACCAGTATAGTCCAGACACACACGCATGCACACGCTCACAATACAGATGTTGTAATACATGCACATCTCATGATGGATCAGACTCTAGACCTTCTATACCCTTCTACGCAGACAACACAGAAAGTCATCTCCCAATGTACGAACACACACATATTTTTTTTTCATTAGTTTTAAGACATAAAAAATGGAAAATAGTTTCCCTGTTATTGATAAAAATGGTTCGCTTTTGATTTGACAATATTGATAAAAATGGTTCGCTTTTGATTTGACAATTTTTGGTAAGTTCTTTTAACATATGTAACAATTCAATGAATGACAGACACTTTGAAAGTATATTAGGCTATCTCAGCAGCTTTTTATTTGCTTATCTATTTTTTTATCATAAATTATACAGCACAGTAGGATAAGATTGTAAGTTATAATCTGTAGTTTTTTTTGTTTGTTTGTTTTTTTTAACAACAACCTCAGTCTGTGAAATGTGTAAAATGAGAAAACAGTACACAGTTCCTGAAAGGCTGAACAGATGCTATGCTGCAGTTACACATGCAGTCTGAATGCATGTGCTTCCTTGCCAGCAGAACAGTTGCAGGAAGTAATAGGATAAACGAACTATGTATTATCAGGGAATGTGGGAGGAAATGTTGGCAGACTTTAGCAGGAGTAAAATTATATAATCTGCCTAGAAGCAATAGAGTCAAAGTTCAACTCCAGAGGCATATAAGAACCAAGTTAAATGTCTAGACTGGAACTGTGGTATATCTCTAAAGGCTGCTGTGGACAAGATTGCAACTACATAGATAAAAGCTTAAATTTTTGTTTGACTGTTACTTGATTGTAAGTTTGAAGTGGTGATCTGGTGAACAGGAGCAAAGAGAGGCATGAATAGCTTATCAGCTTTGTATTTTCCTGAAGAAGAATGCAGCTTGATACAACCAAAAGAAAGGAGTAAAAAGGAACAAAACGCTTTATTTGGTGGTTAGAGGAAGAGGAAAAAGCAAAGCAATGCAAGATACTGAACAGCAGATGGAATCTGATGCAAGAGTAATATGAGGCAAAACTGCTGCTGGAAGCATCTCCAAACTGTGACAGGGTTCATTTAGGCATATGTGGTAATGCTCGCAACCGATCAGATCAGTAAAGGTGAATGATCTTTGCCAACACTTAACTGAAAGGTGCTGTTCAGCTTTCAGTTCATCAAATGACTGTGGTCTGTGATGGGTTTCACCATGCCATACAGAAAGACGTGTCCCCTGCATTCCCCTGAATAATTTAATCATAGCACTGCATCTCAAAAAAATCATAGTGATTTGAGGTGAAATAGCCACATTTGTCTGAAAATTCCCTTTATACATGCTATAGTTCCAGAAGTTTGACAGTGCAGACTGTGATTAGTCACTCGGCAAGATACTTGTCTGAATGTCAGGTAATCGGATGTTTTCTAGCAGAAGAAAAAAGGAGAAAGGGTAGTGTTGTCATTTTATGTAAGAAGCCATGCACGTGATGCAGTGTGAAAGGAATCTTTATACAGTATAGAACGGATCAAACCAGATGATACTGGAAAGACTTCAAACTAATGAAAAAATTGTCATTTGAAATTTAGAAGGTGGTGATTTTCAAACTCTCTTACAGGAGTCAAAAGTTACAGGTGCTTTTTTGTTTCATTTATATCGCCATTAAAAAATAACAGATGTTCTTCGTGTTTCACTGTTGCAGTCATTACACTTGGGTTATCCATCTGGCAGGCTACCCGCAGTCGGCCTGAATTCCAAAGTCCTGGTCCAGCGTTGGTTGCTGTCGCCTCTTCCCTGACGTCAGTGCGCCAGGGGTATAAAATATGCAGCCGATGCCATTTTCTTCAGTCTTTCTTGCCACGCAGTGCCCGAAGCATAAGCAGTTCGCAAGTGCCGGTCGGCCGACTCCTGAGATTTTCGTGTTCGAATTTCAGATCCGAAGTCTTCATTAAAAGCTAAGTACCCCGTTGGGGAAACTTTTTTCTTGCTCCAGACCGATGTCAGAAAAAGTTAATAATTGTATTTCTTGTGGGAAGCAAATACCTCATAAGGACTATTCTTACTGTATTCCTTGCCTAGGCCCTGACCACGATGTTGCTAGCTGTAGGTTTTGTGCTAGATTTAACCAATGCAGTATTAAGCGTCGGTGCGATTTTGCATTACACTATTTTGGCAGAAGATTTAATTATACCATGTCATCGGATAGCCATCCGACTACCGGAATTCACAAGAAACACAAAGAAAAAGAGAAGGACAGGCATCCGAGGTAGTCGCCGGTTCTCAGTGAGGCGCCTTTGCAGCCCCTGATGCCCGCTACTTTAGACCCGCAGGCCGCTACCATCTCCCACGTGGAGTCGCCTAGGCCGCTGGAAGGTCAAAGTATTGGACCTTCGGAGACTATTCCCTCAGATGGGTCCGGAGCCGTTGAGCAGGCATCGGCTTCTGAGGGTGTTTTCAGACCAACTCAATTATACATCAAAACCACTTCAGCTTCAAAGGCAAAGACTAAAGCGCCCTTAAAGACAAAGAACAAGTACAACAGCCTCATGGACAGGCCTCCATGCCCAAACAACAGATGCTCAAAATGGCCGAAGACTTAATTACTTTGATCAGGGGTTACCATCCCCCTCCTGATAAAAGGCCTAGGCAAGAGACAGAATATGAATCTTCAGATCAGGTTTCCATTTCATCTGATTCCTCTTCTGATCAGGAATACTCCCTTCCTCCCTATGAGGATTCTGATGCTGAAGATTCTATCCCTTCAGCCTCTCCTCCTGAGGATTATTCTTTTGGGGAATCCTTGCATACCATGAGGGAGCATTTCCACTGGGAGAGCCAGGATTTTTCAGATTCTAAGAAAAGGCTCAGAGACTTCCTTTTACTACCACAACACAGGCCCCTAGCTATTCCACCTGTGTTAGACATTGTTGATGATGTATTTTCAGAGTCCAGTCTGACCCCTGACTCCTTACCTCCAGCTCCTGTTAAGCCGGACAGGTACTACAGGGTCCCTGACTCTCATAAATTCCTTTTCAAAAACCCTGATGCTGACCCAGAAACCATCTCTCAGGGTCCCAAAGGGGTCAAGGCTTCCGCTGCAAAAAACCCTACCCCCTCTGACAGGGATTCTAGGGCATTGGACAGATGGGGAAAAAAGATTTACACTTCCGCAACCTTGGCTATAAGGGCTTTAAATTGTCAGTTTCATATGCTCTAATATCAGCAATATTTTGTGTCACTGCTTAAACAGAAAATGTTGACTAATTTTGAATGTGCAGAAAATAAAGAAATGCAGGATTTATTGCATGCAGCTGAACAAGTTGGAAAGCATACTTTGCAATGTGGTTTTGATTCTTTGTAGGCCTCCTGCAGAGCCGCTGTGACAGGCTCTGTCATCAGGAGACATGCTTGGTTAAAGGAACAAACTGTGTCTGATCATATCAAAGCAAAATTATTAGATGCCCCATTACAGCATGATACTTTGTTTGGTGTTAAAGAAAATGGAGGACAAAGCTAAATCTATGCAAACGGTTAAGGATTTCTTACAGGTTCAGCCTCCAAGATTTAGCAGACACTGGCCTACAAAGAATTGGTCCTTTCCTGTGTCAGACAGACCACAAAGGGGCAGATACAGAAGCCCAAGAGGCAGATCCCAGCCCCAAGGCTTGTACAGGTCTAAACAATGGGGTGCTTCTACCGCCAAAAGTGGAGAAGACAAATCACAACCATACAGGAAACCATCCTAATGACTTCCCCCTGCCTGCACCAGGCACTTATCTTCTGGCAGCACCTTTAGGGGGAAAACTAGCACTTTTTTCTCAAAACTGGCACATAATAACCCAGGACAAATGGGTGTTAGACATAGTGTCACGAGGCTGCAAGTTTCACTTCCATACCCTGCCAAGGACAAACGGTTGGACAGACCTGCCAAAACATCAATGGGCAGAGGCACAAAAGCAAGTCTCATCCTTCATGGCCATGAGGGCCATTCAACAAGTACCAGAGCAAGAGCAGGGACAAGGATTTTATTCAAGACTGTTTTTGGTACCAAGAAAGGACAAGACCTGGAGACCAATACTGGACCTGTCTATTCTAAACACATTTCTGGATATACCAAAATTCAAAATGTTGACTCTACAGCAACTTCTGCCCATGCTGTTCAAGAAGGCTTGGCTGGTGACTTTAGACCTAAAAGAGGCATACCTGCATGTCCCAATCAGACAAGCATGCAGAAGACACCTCAGATTCAAAGCTGGCTCAATGCACTACCAATTCTCTGCACTGCCCTTTGGCTTATCTACTGCACCCAGGGTCTTCACAAGGTGCCTGGCACCAGTAATTGCATTATGCAGACAAAGAGGAATACAAATATATCCTTACTTGGACGACTGCCTCATTCAAGCAGAGAACAAGGACATTCTACTACAGCATCTGGCGTTTGTAAAGAGATTTCTAACAGGCCTAGGGTACACAGCCAACAAAAAGAAATCAAAACTAGTACCCTCTCAAGAGATAATATTCCTGGGTGCAAGCTTAAATACAACTGCCCAGATGGCTTATCTCACGCCAGACAAACAAGGGCAACTGACTACCTATTTCAACCTGTTGGCAACATAGGCCAAGTTATCTGCAAGAAAAATTCTGCAGGCTTTGGGCTTCATGGCATCCTGCATTCTACTAATTCCATATGCGAGACTGCATATGAGGAAACTTCAGTGGTACCTAAAAAGTGTTTGGACTCAACATTTCCACAGCCTGGAAACTATAATTACTCTCATTTCCTGCCTGCAAAAAGAGTTTCGTTGGTGGGCAAAGGCTTGTCACCAGAACAAGGGACAGCCATTCACTTTACCCCCAGCTAGGCAGACATTAACAGCAGATGCATCAGATTATGCCTGGGGGACCCACGTGGCAGGAAGATGTATTCAAGGAACATGGTCCGCAAACCAAATGCATCTACATATCAATCAAAAAGAGATGCTAGCTGTCCAGAATGCCCTGACAGCCTTCAAGGACCTACTTCATCCGGTACAACTACTGATAAAGACAGACAACATCACGGTCATGTGGTATATAAAAAGCAGGGAGGCACTCATTCTTACCCCCTTTGCAGACTAGCCATGACTCTGTGAGACACAGCTTTGACTTACCAGGTACATCTGCAGGCACAATTCCTGCCAAGAAAGATAAATACTCTGGCAGACGAACTAAGCAGAAACCTCATGGATCCCCACGAGTGGAAATTGGATCCACAAGTCTTCAGCATGATAACAAGGAAATGGGGATGCCCAGATATAGATCTATTTGCCTCTCCTCACAACTACCAACTAAAAAGATTCTGCACAAGGATTTATCACAGACAAGCATGGAAAGTGGACACCCTCTTTTTCAGCTGGAAAAGCTTAGCAGTATATGCCTATCCTCCACTGCCTCTCCTCCCCAAGGTACTCCTAAAGGTCAGACAAGAGAAGCCAAAGGTGATACTGATTGCCCCAGACTGGCCCCGCCAGCACTGGTACCCAATCCTATGGAACTTGTCTCAATGCTCGGCGTGGACCTTGCCTCAAATACCTCATCTACTATCCCAACAAAACAATCAGATCCTGCACAGCCAATTAAAGACCTTAAATCTGGCAGTATGGTGGATAATGTAGTAATACAAAATGCGCCTCTCACTAAAGCTGTAATGGATGTCATTTTGGAGGCCAGAAGGCCTAGTACCAGAAAATCTTACGCTGGAAAATGGAAGAGATTCTGTGTTTGGAACCAGGCACAAGGAATTGACACAGCTGTACCAAATATTCCTCAGATTTTGCAATACTTAACTGAGATACTGGACAAAGGCCTATCTTTTTCATCAATCAAAATTTATGCCTCTGTCATTTCGGCTCATTACAATACAGAGCCACCAATCTTTTCTCATCCGCTGTTAAGGCAGTACCTCAGAGGAGTCAAAAACCTAAGGCCTCCAAGGAGATCACCAATACCTGCGTGGGACCTCAGTTATGTTTTGGAAAAACTCACCCTGCCTCCTTTTGAGCCAGCCGCTACAGTTGATATAAAGTTTTTATCTTGGAAAACAGCTCTGCTCCTAGCAATGACCTCTGCAAGACGTGTCTCAGAGCTACAGGCACTCATGGTTGTGGAACCTTTTATCATTCTTTTATCCAGACAGGGTTTCTCTGAGGACAAACCCAACATTTATGCCTAAGGTAGTGTCCAGTGTGGCCCTTAACTGAACTATTTATCTGCCTACTTTTTATCCAAACCCACAGAATGTGGGGGAGAGAATTCCGCATTCTTTGGACATACACAGACAGCTATGCTTCTACCTGAACAGAACCAAAGCTTTCAGAAAGACAGAGCAACTACTAGTGGCATATGCTGCAGGATCACAAGGAAAGGCTATCTCAAAGCAGACTATTTCAAAGTGGATAGGCCACTGCATCCATTTCTGCTATTCACAGCATGGCAAGCCAGTGCCTAAGGGCATTAGGCCACATTCATCCAGAGCAGCAGCCACTTCAGCAGCCTTCCTCGGGGGCGTACCAACCAAAGACATTTTAGAGGCTGCAACCTGGAGTTCAGTGCACACCTTTACAAAGCACTATCATTTACCACTCTGCTCTAAATCAAGGGCAGGCTTCGCCACTGCAGTTCTGCAGGGCCTCATAGCCGCTCCTAATGCTATTTAGCTCCAGCCTCCCAACCTTAGCTTTGGGATTCAACCCAATTGCAATGACTGCAACAGTGAAACACGAAGAACATAGTACAGTTGTGTACACTTACCATAAATGTAGATGTTCGAGTGTATTCACTGTTGCAGTCCAGGTTACCCACCCACCATCCCCCATATATTTGCTGCAATTTATCTGCTCTTCTGTAACCTATACAACCTATGTAGTGTATTTGCTTATAGACGAAGGTATTATATATATTTTGGTGCATGCATGTTTTACTGGCATATTTTAGCCTACCCTTTGGGGGGCACCTGACATCTGGGGCAAGAAAACTGAAGAAAATGGCGTTGGCTGCATCTTTTATACCCCTGGCGCACTGACGTCAGGGAAGAGGCGACAGCAACCAATGCCAGACCTAGACTTTGGAATTCAGGCCAACTGAGGGTAGCCTGCCAGCAGGATAACCCAAGTGTAATGACTGCAACAGTGAATACACTCGAACATCTACATTTATGGTATGTGTACACAACTGTACTTTTTCATCTCCCATATGGACAGTGAAGTCAGCAACCACTACTAGCCGAGGGGAAACGGAGATAAGCTGCAGTCAGCTCTGCATACGTAGCTTGTGTTCTTCTGTGTTTTCCATCCATACAGATATATCTGAGGAGTTAGGTCTCTCTCTCTTGTCTCTGCTCAGTTTGTGCCTGCAAAAAAATCAACTGACCAACTGACTGCACTGGTATACAAATTAGAACTAAATCTCAAAACTAAGTAAATAATCACCTCACTTGTCCTGTACAGTTCCATTATGTTAACCAACCTCCACTGTCAGCAAGTTAGTATAAACAAGAACATTTCACACACACCACACACAGTGGGTCATTCACATATGGAGTCTGGGTTAGCTATGAACACAGTTATGTGCCTTCATCATCCTGGAGATGTCCTTCAAGGATGCATCTGCAGTCCTTACAAATGGGTTGTCCTGTTGTCAGGCAGCCCTTCGGTCGGCCGGATTCCAAAGTCTGGGTCTGGCCTCGGCTGGTGTCGCACTTCACCCGACGTCATCTCTGCTGGTCTTCGGGTATAACGGCATCAGCCGACACCATTTTCCTCAGTCTTTCTTGCCGCGTGGCGCCCGAAGCAGAAGCTGTTCGCAAGTGCCGGTCGGTCAGATCCAGAGATTACTACTACCGAATACTACTTCGAAGACTTCTAAAAAGCTAAGTACCCCGTTGGGGACTCTTTCTTGCCTCAGCCGATGTCAGAAAAAGTGAATAACTGTTTAACTTGTGGGAAACAAATACCTCATAAAGATTTCCACTCTTACTGCTTACCTTGTTTAGGCCCAGACCACGACGTAGCAGCTTGTTTAGCCTGTGCTTCCTTCAACCGACGAACGCTTAGGCGTCGGTCAGAGTTTGCTGAACAGTTTTTCGGCACAGATTTTGCGTACATTATGCCGTCGGATCCTCCGACTACTCAAATTGTTAAGAAACGCAAAGAAAAGGACCGACACTCGCGGTCCGCGGTTTCGGCCAAAACCACGGTTAAGCAAACCGCGAGTGTCTCGGTTTCGGCCGAAACCGAGCAAACTGGTCAATCTGCAGCCGAATCCATGACTACTACCGAGGCCCCTTCTACTCTAGTTGAATCGGCCTCTGAAGTTTTGCCTACTACTGTGGTTTCTCAAGAATTATCGGACACCATCCCTTTGGATGTCTCTACCCCAGCACGTGGTGCTGCTAGGCCTCCTGCAGCCATGTCTATAAAGGCCTTTGCCAGGGCCAAAGCAGCCAAAACTGCTAAGTCTGTGCCTGTTAAGCCCCCCTCTCACAGGCCCAGTTCCAGTTCCCAAATGCTTACTCTGGCAGAGGATCTCATCTCTTTAATAAGGGGATCCCAATCTCACCCAGACAGGGCCTCTCAACCTCCAGAAAAGAGACCTAGAGCAGAGCCCCCCGAGCCAGTGTCCTCAGATGACTCTTCTGATGATACAGACAATACAGACCACCCAGAGGCTCCTTTTTCTACTTATGAAGATTCTGATGCTGAAGAATCAATTCCTTCTGCCTCTCCACCAGAGGAATTTTCCTTTGGGGAAACCTTACATGCCATGCGAGAGCAATTCCAATGGCAGGGACAAGATTTCTCAGATTCAAGAAAAAGGCTTAGGACCTTTTTACACTTACCACAACATAGGCCTCTAGCTATACCTCCAGTTCTTCCTGTTGTGGATGATGCATTCAATGATGCTTGCACTGCTCCTGATACTTTACCTCCAGCCCCTGCTAAGCCCGATAGGTTTTACAGGGTCCCGGACACTCATCACCACTTATACAAGGCTCCTTTTGCAGATCCTGAGACTATCTCCCAGGGGCCTAAGGCCGTAGCTTCGACCTCAGCGAAAAACCGTCTCCCTTCTGAAAGGGAATCCAGGTCCTTAGAGAGATGGGGTAAAAAAGTATACACCTCTGCTACTCTCTCAGCTAGAGCTTTGAACTGTCAGTTTCATATGATCCAATACCAAGAGTTTATGCTTGATCAGTTAACTAAGAAACTGTCCTCTGATGATTCCTTAGATAAGAAATATGTTCTAGAAATGGTGAATAACATTCAGCAGGTTAGTAACCATTCTTTAAAATGTGGCTATGATGCACTGGAGGCTTCATTTAGATCAGCCATGACTGGCACAGTTATAAGAAGACATGCATGGTTGAAAGAACAGGTCTTGCCGGATCATGTTAAGGCAAAGCTATTAGATGCTCCTATGGATAAGGTTAGTCTATTTGGTTCTCCTGCCCAACAGGTAATGAAGAAAATGGAAGAGAAGGCAAAATCTGTACAAACAGTTAAAGATTTCTTATAGGTTCAGCCCCCAAGGTTTAGCAGGAACTGGCCTTCCAAAAATTGGTCCTTTCCAGACTCCTCTAAAACTCAGAGAGGCAGGAATAGGCGTTCAAGAGGCAGAAATCAATCCAGAGGAGGTGCCTACAGGGGACACCAGTGGCAGGGCAATAACCAACGAGGCACGGATACAACCACTACCACTGCAACAGGACAATCACAGTGACTTGGCTCTGACACCGCCTACCAGGGAACAAATAGCAGCACCCTTAGGCGGAAAGTTAGCCTTATTTTCAAAGAACTGGCACTATATCACAAGGGACAAGTGGATTTTGCAAACTATAGACCAAGGCTACAGGTTTCATTTCCACACTTTACCAGTAAGAAGAGGAATGCCAAACCTACCACCAAATCAAGACACAGCAGCTCTAAAACAAATAGCTCAATTAATAAAGATGGGAGCTGTGGAAAGGGTACCACCTACAGAACAGGGCAAGGGATTTTACTCCAGACTCTTCCTAGTACCAAGAAAAGAGAAAAGTTGGAGACCTATTCTCGACCTGTCCGCTTTAAACACATTCATCATTGTTCCAAAATTCAAAATGCTGACCCTACAGCAACTTCTTCCCATGCTGGGCAAGGAGTTTTGGCTGGTAACTCTAGATCTCAAGGAGGCATACCTGCACATCCCCATACGACCAAATTGCAGAAGATACCTCAGATTTCTTGCAGGATCAGAGCATTATCAATTCTCAGCATTGCCCTTTGGCTTATCTACTGCGCCCAGAGTATTCACGAAATGCCTGGCATCAGTAATCGCTCACTGCAGGCTTCAGGGAATCCAAATTTAGCCATACCTGGACGACTGCCTGATACAAGCGGACAACAAAAACAAGCTGACACAAGACTTACAAAAAGTCATTTGCTTACTACAAGCCCTGGGATACACAGAAAATTTAAAAAAGTCAAGACTGATACCATCCCAAACAAGAACATTTTTGGGTGCAGAATTGGACACAGTAAAACAGATGGCATTCCTAACTGCAGAAAAACAAGAACAACTTCCTCTTTACTTCTTCGCATTAACAAAGCAGAACAAACTAACAGCAAGGAAAGTACTACAGGCCTTGGGCTTCATGGCATCCTGCATAATCCTGGTTCCCCATGCCAGACTGCATATGAGAAAGCTACAGTGGTACCTAAAGAATTTATGGTCTCAGCACAAGCACAGCTTAGAAACCGAAATACCACTAATCCCATGCCTGAAACAAGAGCTCCTATGGTGGGCTCAGGCATACCAGTCAAACCCAGGTTTGTCCTTCCACAGCATTCAACCAAGCCAAACCATCACAACGGACGCCTCAGACCTCAGTTGGGGGGCCCACATGCTGGACAAGTGCATTCAAGGCTTATGGACTCCAGAACAGCTGCACCTGCACATAAATCAAAAAGAAATGCTGACAGTAAAACTAGCAATCCAGAATTTCAGACCTTTCCTCAAAGAAGGCCAATTGATGATAAGGACAGACAACACCACAGTCATGTGGTACATCAACAAACAGGGAGGCACCCATTCATACCCCCTATGCCGAATGGCTCTGGACCTATGGAATATGGCTCTGAGTTACAACATTCAGTTACAGGCAATATTCGTACCGGGAAAAGAAAACATCCTAGCAGACATGTTAAGCAGAACTACCTCGGATGCTCACGAATGGATGCTACACCCGGACATCTTCAAGGCCATCACAAAGAAATGGGGAATGCCACAAATAGACCTATTCGCACCCCCACTCAATCACCAGCTCAAGAAATTCTGCACAAGGACATACCACCCACTTGCTTGGAAGGTAGACTCTCTATCCTTCAGTTGGAAAGGCCTGACAGCATATGCATTCCCACCTCTTCCTTTGATGCACAAGGTACTTCTGAAAATCAAAGAGGAACGTCCAAGGATAATTCTGATAGCTCCAAATTGGCCAAGACAACATTGGTATCCATTACTGAGGAGCATGTCTCGGGGGGAAACGTGGACACTGCCCCTGATTCCGTTGATGTTAACTCAGAGCAACTACAACATCCTGCATCCAAGCCTGAAAACTCTGCAACTGACTGCCTGGAACATTACATAAGAGCAACTAACCCAGACTTATCCCAAAGGGTTAAAGACATTATCCTTGAGGCCCGCAGACCTTCAACAAGAAGGAACTATGCAGGAAAATGGAAAAGGTTTGTCATTTGGAGTAATGAAAGAGGGAAAGATGTGTCAAAAGTAGATATTGCCAACATCCTGGAGTATTTGGCAGAGCTTCTCCATACAGGCCTGTCCTATTCCTCCATCAAGATACATGCATCAGCTATTTCTGCAGAATACAGCTTCGATCCCCCTGTCTTCTTACATCCTCTACTCAGGCAGTTTCTGAGAGGAATTAAGAATGTAAAACCTCCTAGGAAACCACCATTACCAGCATGGGACTTGAATTTTGTGCTAGAAAAATTGACACTCCCTCCATTCGAACCAGCAGCAACAGCAGATCTTCAACACCTATCCTGGAAAACTGCTTTCCTGCTGGCAATTACTTCAGCAAGAAGGGTTTCGGAACTACAGGCCTTAATGGCAGTACAACCCTTCCTAATCTTCCATCAAGATAGAGTATCCATGAGAACTAATCCTACATTTATGCCTAAGGTGGTATCCAGAGTGTCTCTAAACCAGGCAATACACCTACCTACCTTCTTTCCCAACCCACAGAACAGGGGGGAAAGACTGCTGCATACTTTGGATGTACATAGACAGTTGCGCTACTACCTGGACAGAACCAAGGGCAATAGAAAAACTGACCAGCTTCTAGTAGCATATGCACCAGGAAGGGAAGGAAAAGCAATTTCCAAACAGACAATCTCCAAGTGGATAGGAAATTGCATAAGATTCTGTTACTCCTACCATGGAAAGCAAATTCCACAGAACATAAGGCCTCATTCTACAAGGGCTACAGCCACTACCACAGCCTTCTTACGAGGAGTGGCTACCAAGGACATTATAGAGGCGGCTACTTGGACCTCCGTGCATACATTTGCCAAGCATTATAACTTACCTCTATACTCTAGATCCCGAGCAGGGTTTGCCACTGCTGTTTTGCAAGGGATCCTAACTACACCATAAATTCTTCTTCCTCCTCCCCTAGTTTGGCTATGGTATTCTACCCATTTGTAAGGACTGCAGATGCATCCTTGAAGGACATAGTACAGTTTTGTACCTACCATAAATGTAGATGTCCGAACAGGATAGCATCTGCAGTCAGGATTACCCACCCTCCTTCCCCTCTGTGGTACTCCTAGGGTATTTGCCCACCTAATAGCTAGCTGGGGGGGATTTCTTATGGTGTATTTGTTTGTATATATGTACATACATGCTTATTTTTGTGTTTGCCTTCTACCTTTTTGGAAACATTGGCATTTATCCAAAAAATTTTACCTATCCAAGAGGGCAACTGGCATCTGGGGCAAGAAACACTGAGGAAAATGGCGTCGGCTGATGCCTTTATACCCGAAGACCAGCAGAGATGACGTCGGGTGAAGTGCGACACCAGCCGAGGCCAGACCCAGACTTTGGAATCCGGCCGACCGAAGGGCTGCCTGACGACAGGACAACCCATTTGTAAGGACTGCAGATGCTATCCTGTTCGGACATCTACATTTATGGTAGGTACAAAACTGTACTTTTGTCTGATTGTCATGCAGCCTCATACCCTCGTTTTATTTCCAAACTGATTCCATTCAGTCACAGTTTTAGCTCATAAAATTCAATATTTAATTTATTAGATGTAATTAGTAGCAGAACAGTGAACTGTTAAACACAGTTAAACTGGAAAATGTTCATAAATATATATATATATATATATATATATATATATAAAACTTTAATAAATCCTTCAGCTTATCTTTTGAGTTATGTGTAACAGACAAACAGTTTTTCATTTTTTTTGTTGTAAAGAGATTGTGTACTAAAGGAAAATTTTCTATTTACATGCAATTGACATGTACTATTAAATTACTCCATGTTAGTGACCAAAAAAAGAATTAGGGAAAAAGAAAGAGTAAACTGCTTTCCATTCAAGTGAAAACAGACAGGCAGACACTCTCTCACTCACACACACACACACACACACACACACACACACACATGTAAAATCACCTCTCCTGTTTAAAACAGTTGGTACACACTGCCTACCAAGACTGCCTTTACATTAATTTAGCAATATTTTTGGTTGCAGTCTCCCTCATTAAGTCATTATGTTTTGATAAATCCATTTTTTTTATTTTGTCCAGGGTTTCGGGGTTGAGAGAAATAGGGCCTATCTTGCCAAACCCAAGAAGTAAAAGAAGAAAGCTAAATCTTGTAGGGGACATCAGTTTATCACAGAGGACATCATTTCATCACAGGAAGTGCATGCTTCTGAGTGCAATTTAAAGGCTCATCAGTTACCTGACGATAAGTCTTTGGGATCTGAGGAGAACTTTTAAGACCATGATGAAACCCCACACAGACAATAGGACGACATGCAGACTCATTGCTTGACTGAAAGGTTGACAGCAGTATTCCAAAATGTGTGTGTGTGTGTGTGTGTGTGTGTGTGTGTGTGTGTGTGTGTGTTCGTGTTCACGTGGGTTTCCTCTGAGTGCTCCGGTTTCCTCCCACTCTCCATTGACATGCAGTAGGTGGATTGAATACTCCAAATTGGCCATAGGTGTGTACGTGTGAGCAGTGTAGAAGAACTACTGCAGTAGGGCTAGCCACCCGGTGGTGTAAACCTTGGCTCTAGATAATTATCACTGTTGAAGTGATACCCAGACAATGTGCAAAATTCAGAAAAAAAGGTGTGGGTGGAGATATATATATATATATATATATATATATATATATATATATATATATATATATATATATGGGTCTATTTCATTTCACCTAACTTCCAATTCACTGACTCCCATTTGACTGAGACCAAATGACTGAAATTTCATTTCACTGACACTTCATTTCACTGACAGTTCATTTGACTGACAAGTATTATTAGCAAGAAAATGGAATATGCCCCCTTCCCCACTGTAGTGCGACCCTGGAGTTAGAATATATAGTTGGGGGTGTGTGGGGGGCACAGCTCCCCACAACGGGGGGTGTGGGGGGTGAAGCCCCCCACTTTTCTTTTACTAAGCAATATTATATCAAAACTTAACAATCTCATATGAAATGAAGTGGGGGGCTGTGCCCCCCACACACCCCCAACTATATATTCTAACTCCAGGGTCGCACTACAGTGGAGAAGGGGGCATATTCCATTTTCTTGCTAATAATACTTGTCAGTCAAATGAACTGTCAGTGAAATTGGGTCAGTGAAATGAAAGTCAGTGAATTGGAAGTTAGGTGAAATGAAGTAGACCCATATATATATATATATATATATATATATATATATATCATCACTATGGAATACCGAAAATCCCTAAGTTCTGAATCCTGGGGACCAGAATCTTGAGATTGTGGAATCTCAAACGTAGTGAATGGGGATTGCTGTACAGTGCGGAACGGGAACCTTGCCGTTCACTCCACTATAGTCCGATCTTGGAGTTGGCTTGCCCCCCTGCATACACTTTAGAATAGTTTGTTGTATGGTTTACTTTTTTTTTTTGTTTTTTTAAGTTTCGAAATTCTGCAATCTTGAGATTCTGGCCCTCGGGATTCAGAGTCTCGGGACTGTGGAATATATATATATATATCTGTGTGTGTGTGTGTGTGTGTGTGTGTGTTTGTGTGTGTTTGTGTGTGTGTGTATATATATATATATATATATATATATATATATATATATATATATATATTTTTTTTTTTTAAGGCACAACTGAGCATGGTGTTTAAAAATACTGCTCTGAACCATGTCCGCTGTGGACCAGTGCATTGTCTGTTGGCGCACATTATGAGCATAGCTTGAGCATGGTACTTCACTGCAGTAATCTTTATGTAGCATGCAAGTGCCAAAAGTCTTTATATATATATATATATATATATATATATATATATATATATATATATATATAGATCTTCTTTGGAGTTAATTTATGTGCTACATTACAGCTCTCACTGACACAAGGAATATCAAAATTTGCACTACACAGACTGAATGGAAACCTTATGCATATCAAAATCTCTGCATTACTGATTATATGGCAGGTAGTAGTTGAAGCTTCACGTTGATTGTAGGTCTATTTTAGCTGTAATGGCACCATTACCTTGTGTTTTAGTAGTTTTGCTAAAACAAATTTTATCTTTTTCTTTGGTAAAATTCCCTTTGAAGGTCCAGGATCATGCAGACATCGATCTTTTGACAGTCAATAGAAGTAATGATGTCATCTGTGCAATTACTCCCTGGTGCACCTCTTTATTTGCAGCATCTAGGGTTGCCAACTTTTCAAATGCCCAAAGTGGGACATTTTTTGTAGAAATGTAAGATTTTGCAGAACAAAACATACCCACAGCCCGTGCAAACAACAAAAGTTCCCTTTTTGCCAAAATAAAAGCTGTTTTTGTAGGATTTGAATTGCTTATGCTCTTTCATGTAATATTTATGTGTTCCAGATACAAAATAAGTGTTTTATGCACCTATTAAAGAAAACTTAAAAAATATATTTTGTCTTAAAATCTCAGGACATTTACCATTTTTTTAGTTTTTTCGCAGGACACAACTGTCCAAAGAGGGACAGGTGGTAACCCTAGCAGCATCAGGACTCTCTAATCCCACTGTCAGTGGTAGAGCATTACAGTCTGTCTGTCTACAGTGGTGGCATAATACTGCTGCTGCTGCTTGCTGTGCTTATGTAGCCTGTCTGTCGCCAGCAGACAGTGCACTTACTCTTTTTCTTCTTTCCTGAGACGACTACTTTGTCTCTGATCTTGTGCTGTCATTTCTGAAGTTTGAAGGCACTGTAGAACAATTCTTAAGTGTTTTTGTTTAGTGGTTAATAACAGCCATTTTTTTATGTGTGAAAATATAGCTTGTTTTGTTTGGGGATTTTTCTTTTGTTCTGTATGAAACATGCCCAGTGGCTCCCTTACTGCGCACCATCATCTTATTTGTTCCTTCTACAGGCAAGAGTCCTACAGCCCATTCACTCTCCCATCCTCGGGGACTAATTAGTCCATGTCTTCTTCTGGAAGGTGTGAGGTGGATGTTAGAGAGCAGGTCAGATGTTAATCCTGTAAAGGACTCTGGCTCACCCCAAATAACCTTGCTACAAGATGCAGCTTGTGGACTTAACAGTGGCTGCACTGGTTTGTTAAGACATGCATGTTCCCACATGGGTCTGTCTGCCTGACTCTGCATTATTCAAATCACTTTCAACAGCATAAGCCTACTGGACCTGTTCCATGAGCAGTTGGCCACCCACCAGACATCATCAGTAATGATGAAGGCCTCATCACTGCTGCCCTCTAGGACTGGGTCAGCTGTGCATGCACATTCTCCTCCTGTACCCATGCTGCTAGTCTTGCAAGGGTCATCTTAATCGTAGTGCAGGCTTCATCTCTCTGTATGAATTGAGGATTTTTTTTTTTGTGCCAGGTAGATGACAGACCACCTGAAATGTCTTTCACGTGTTTCTAACTTTCAGAAAATCATTAACATCATTATTGGCAGTATCTGTGAACAGGTATTCATTGTATGAGGTGGAGCCATCTTCTTCCACTTCTGCTATTTGTCTCATTCAGTAGTATAGTTGACTGAAGATCTAATTTATTTAATTGAAAAACTTAGTTGCGACCTTCTTGGCACAAACCCTCCTCCTGATTTTCCACGTGGCGTTGTTTGAATGAGCTATTTTTATTGTAGCGTATTTAAAAGAAGTTGCTGGTGTTTAGACTGTGTGCTGTACAAAATCGCTTTGGTGCTAAATGTTTACTAAGATCACACTAAAGAGGGAAGTAGGAGTGATGTAACTTTGTTGAGAAGTAGTACAGATACATATATAAAATGATATGGATTTGTTTGATATACAGCATGTTGGATGCCACAGTTTTTACCATGAATTAAGTCAACCCCAGTGGTCAGTGTTGAAATGCTGCCATGCACTGGTCTCCTTAGGAGTACCTCAAGGGTCTATCCTAGGTCCTTTACTCTTCACTCTATTCACCAATCAACTCCCATCCTCCACTACAGGGCCACTGTTGTTCAGTATGCTGATGACACCACTATCATATGTGCAGCCATCACTCCAGACCTCCTCATCTCACAAACACAAAATGCTTTTTCACTAGCAGAAACCTGGTTCTCTAACCATCAGCTTATTCTCAACCCTAATAAAACTAAACTACTACTTTTTTCTTCCCATAATACCTCCCACCTAGCTGTCTATTTCTCAATCACCTCTAACTACAAAACTGTAATTATCCCAGCTACCCACACCAAACTTTTAGGCATTGAAATTGATAACCTTAGATTTGACATCCACACTGCCAAAACCATCAAGAAAGTACATAAAAAACTAGGTCTGCTCTATCGTAACAAACAATTTCTCTCTAAACAATCTAGAATCACAATAGCCAGGACACATCTATGATCTACCCTTCTGTATGCTTCCCCAGTACTAACCAACCTTCGTAAATCTGATCTTAACAGGCTAGAGTCCTGTTACAACAAGATAGCTAGATTTGCCACTGAATCTATATGTAGATCACATCACTGTATAGCTCTTAAAAAAACTAAACTGCTTAGAACTCCCTCAACTGTTGCAACTCAATCAACTGTCACTAGCACATAAGCTATATCACCACCCAGACAATGTCCCAGCACCTCCAACATCTTATACAACCTTACGCCACAAAAAGAATTTTGAGATCTAATACTCTTAACCTTCTTGAGGTCACCAATTACAAAAACGAAGCAGGGAAATCTCTCTATAGCTACTGCATCTCCAAACTCTGGAACTCTCTACCAGCCGCCCTCACATCCAATACCTCCACTACTCAATTTAAAAAACTCCTCATAACCCATCTTTCTAACAAATGGCTATGCTCCTGTAACACTCTTGGGTAAAGACAAAGATACTAAAAAACTACTCTTCTCATCAAGTTTCAAATTTTTAATGCTACCTTTTGAAAGCATTACAGCTTTATAAAGTTACTGAATTTCTGAGAAATGTATCCATAGTTAATACTAAACTGCTATGTAAAAGTGTCCTAGGAAGTATAATCACATAGTACTGTAGAGTCTTGTTAATCCTTCTATGTTTGCTTTGTATACTACTGTATTATTTGTATGTTACTGCATTGTATGTAAAATGGAGCTTTTCTCCTCGGGCCTCCGCTGTAAATGGACATGTGTCCAGTCAGACTTTCCCGGTCAACAGATGTAAAATAAAGTAAATAAACATACAAAGAAAAACAAATAATAAATTATGCGTGCATATCCTCCTCACTTATTTGTTTAGTAAGGTACAGTGTTATATGGAACAGTATTGTTTGTACAGGGTACAGTTTGGTCCACTTTTAAATAAAAATGCAGCAGTAATTGTAATTTCCATCTCCAGCTATGATGTAGTGTAAATATTTTACATCTTAAGTTAAAAAAAAAAAAAAAAATCTGCTGTACTCACCAGCCTCTTAGGAAGCAGTGAAGTGATGTGCTACAATTAATAGCTGATAATTGTGGGCAACATGTGCAGCTCTGCAGAAGAACATGCCAACACATGCAGGCATTTTGTTTTTTACATCCGTGTTTGGTACCCCTGTATAAGCTACCATCTGCTGTGTCCCTTATCACTTTCACTTTTTGATGATGAAAAAAGTGTTGTAACCACTAAATGCAGTAACAGGGGGGCATCTGTGTGTTAAAAACGTATCGTAACCACAAACTGCTGTAACCATTTACTGTAACTGAACTACTGCTACACAGTGAAGTTCTGGAAATATTCATTAGTATCTAGATTACATATTTATAAACAATATCACCTATGGGGGCTTTTCGATGTAGTTTTTCATTTTGCTAAGATGCTCAGACCGAAAGTTTTTACATATGTACTAACCTGTCTCTCTTTTGTTGTCACTACTTTTAGTTTTAAAAAATCTGTACTTCATCTGTTGCCACCAGTTTTACTTTTAACAGCTGTATTTTTAAACTGTCCAACTGTAAAACAAATGTTAATTTGCTACTGTAGTTTGTTTTTCATATACATTCTCCTAATTCTTCAAGCCATAACTCGGAAGAGGCATTCTAGCGTACCTAACACCAAGCATACCCATTTCTTTAACTCTTGTCTGAACTGTGTAAAATGTTTAACATATAACCTTTTTGATTCATGCACCCCATTGTTATGTCAGACCCATGTATATAGTAAAGGTTTAGCAGATTTTAGTGTAGGGCTTTTTTCTTTTGTTCCACCGAGCTGGTCCAGTCTTTTGTATTCTTGAATGCCTTCACTTTTTTCACACACTTTTATTGATTTTACATATTACACAGTAACATGAGTACACATACAAAGCAAACAAACCATTACACAGATTTTTCCTTTTCACGCATTATACCAATTATTACTTAGTGTAACATTACATAGCTTGCTCATGTCCTGCCTTCCCTGTAATTTCTCTCCTCCTCCTGAGCATTATTCTGCATGTATTATTCCCACAGATTCCGTTTATTTCTATGTACTTTGCGCCTTCCTTTTTTCTAAAAGATCCCACCTCCAACACGTATACCTCATTTACTGCATTCAGCACTTATGTTGTGGTTGGTTTTGCTTTTAATTTCCATTTTCAAGTAATTGCATTTTTGCCAGCCAACAGCGTTAAACTTAGTAGTGCCTTACTATGTCTAGGCAGTTCAGTTTCTGTATCCCAACTCAAAAGAATAATTTTCTTAGTTATAATAATTTGCTTCCGCAGTATTTCTGACAAAGCGCCCTATAAGGAATTTTTAAAATCTACCAACTTGTTAAGTTGCCATTGTCTACCTATGGAAAATTCTCTGAAGTCTACTTGGGGTGTTAAAATACTTGTGCAAACACTTCTGTGTAAAAGTCTTAAACCTTCTACATTTTGTTGTATACTTGGAAGCCATACACATATCCTGCCATTGTTCCTTTGTATATTGCCTTTACATTTTCATTTCCCAGTCTTTTCTAACCTTTACTGATTGATTCTTATAGTTACCAAGCATTTTTTATATGCCCTACTAATTATCTCCCTTTTAACTGCAGCTTCTGTTCTTGACTCGACTGTAAAGTCAGCCAGAACTGGTGTTTCATTTAACACTCCCCTATCCCTTTCTGTTTGCTTTCCCTATCACGAATTGTTAAAAGAGTATAGGCAGTGTACAACCTGCAGTACAGACTTCTGCTAGGCCTCATCTCACTCTGTGATTTTTTCCCTTCCTAGTTATTTGTTCCCAAATACCTTCATTCCTTTGCTTATTTTCTCCAATAAATTTCCGTGCCCTCCTGCCTATTTTTTAAACCCCTACTTGCAGTTATCTTTGTTGGTAAAATATCCTTTCTTCATTCTTGTGTTGGTTTAGTACTTTCTGCTACTTTGTAAATTTAATATTCTGTATGGTGGTTACTGTTTTCATTAAGGGCATGCATCCAAGATCCTACTTTCTACTCATGTCATGAACTCCTCATCCTGTTTCAACATCCTTTCCACTTTGATTTATAGTTTATGGCTTGTGTTATGTATATTAGCCTTAACCGTGCAGCCCCAAAGTATCCGTTCAAGCTGGTAATCCTAAAGCATCTCATTCCTTTAGTTTTTGACAACACGCACTTGTTAGGAAAGCTGTTTTATTCCATCTCTGAAGCAGTGTTTCAGTACATTTGTGTTGAACAGTCCATCTGAAGTTGTATTGTTCATTTCTAACATCTTGCCTTCTGAAAGGTGTTACTCATCTGCATTATGTCAGTTTCCCTAAAATAGTTTTACATTTGTGCCTTGTAGCCACTCTGTATCTTGTTTTGAGGGTATACAAAGTAAAAGTTTTTGCATATCTTCATAGGTACCTGATTGCTTCATGATTATTCAGCTGTTTTTCATGTTAGTCTTGTAAATTATTCAGCTGTTTTTCATGTTAGTCTTGTAAGAAAACAGTTAAAGGTATTACTGTTTTACATTACCTTCCCTGCAGTGCCTTCTTATGAAAGAACTTCTCAGCTACTTAGTCCTGTACTAATAGGCAAGATACTTGTCAACTTGAAAAGATACCATGTGTGTGTGTTTGCATTGGACACACAGACACACACTCATACTCATTTCTACACAAACACACACACACACAATCAGCCACTACTACTCAATGCCCTTCAGCTACATCCATGCATCTGTCACACTCTTATGCACTGTATACAGCAAACATGGCAAGACTTTGGTGTTTGTCATATGGCAATCTCACATCAACCACCACAGCTGCTGTAAATAACAGTTCTAAAAATTCACAAGTTTGTCTTAGATGCCTGGAATCAAGACATACCTCAGCAAATTTAATTGTCTGACATACACATTTAATTTAGTAAAATTTCTAGAGGGTGGCCCAAGCCTAAAATTTTTGTTCTGATTTAGTCCTGTGACATTGTGAAAGAACAGTGTGTTGTTGCTTCTCATAAGCTGTAGCCATGCATCATTTTACAATCAGACATTAGATGCACACTGTCTACTGCTCGAGAGATTTAAAGTGTTCAGCAGGTGTACACATGAAGCTGAAAGCATGTTTACAAGATGAGAACAGATTGCCTCAAGTCCCACAAATTCTGCATACATTTCCATTTTCACTGCTATATGATTTACAGCTGTTTTCTGTCACTTTTTACTGTATTTTTATTTTACCTGTGAAAGACCCACAGAATCGCAGGTGTCTCCTTAAGGGGTGCATAGTAACAATAACCTTGAGCAATGATGTATTCAGTCGCACGATAAACATATAAAGGTTGTGGGAATCTAACTCAGGTCAGCAGGCGACAACTTAGTTGCAGCTTGTTGCCTTAACCTTATAAGTTGTACTGGCAGATAAGAGTTGCATTGTATTTTTCCCCATATATGTACATTTCACAATCGCACACACAGCATGATTGTTTTCTCTGAATCTAAAACATTTTACAGAGCCAGTTTGCTTCTGTTAATGTTAACAGTGAGGGTCTGTCATATAAATAGTTTTCTGACTGAGCAACAGCACTTTTTCAAGGGGTGGTCTTGGGAAAATATGTTGCAGTTACAAAGTTCATATCAGTAAAATTGTAGATTAAACAAAATATTTAATCATTTACAGTCAGTACACCTAAATTACTAAAAACTTAAAAGTACATTACACTACTGGCAAAGTTAATAGCTTTTCAGTAGCTAACAAGTTAAAAATTATTTGCAGAGCTGGAAGAAATTTTAGTCAATTTACTGTTGTTAATTTATGTCTTTGAAGGAGTGTGGGTGAGGGTAATAAACGGAAAACAGAAAGAAATCATGTAGGTAATTTCCAGAGAGTAGTAACTGAGATAACTAGTGAAATAACTAGTGAACAAGAAATTACACTGGATGCAGTTTTTCATTTCAGGTTCTTTGAGCACCCTATGTAAGACTTTAAAGATTTATGAACATTATACCTTATGAGGAATATAAGCTTTCAAGGGCCTGGTCTCATGTGGAGTTGTTGTGCTTGGAATTCCCAAAATTAATTAGTTTAAATAAATCCTGGTTGTATTGGAAGTTATGAAGACTATGGGTCCTCTATTAGCAGTAGCTCAGAGTGGTATTGGCAGTACAAGTTTCATTTCAAGTGTAAAGATTAACCCTAAGTAATCCATTGTGTATATACTTTAGTTATTTGTGTCTTACCTCATACTGGATGACATTGTTTCTAACCAAGAGTGACAAATTTTCTTTCATGTTTTAGGAAATCTGATATCAGTGCAAAATAATAGGCAGGTCTGGGCAGAGTAAGAACAGTATAGACACACACATACACACAGTGTTTGTTTAGTAAGTAGAAAAAAAGACTCAAGATTTTTGCCCAATTTATATCTTACTGATTGTATGTCTGCATGTCCTCCCCGTAGGTCGAGTGGCGTTCTGAAAGACATGCGTAAATGGGCGTGCCTTCATTGAAGGTTGGGCGTCGAGCTGGCAACTCGGCACTGTGAAAATCTACTGCCAATCATTAGCGGACCGGAGTTCCGCTGTGGCGACCCCTAACCGGGAAAAGCCGAAAGACAACAACAACAACTGATTGTATGTCTAGGTATGAAATGCAAGGAAAACCTTGTTCAGCTTGTGTCCTTCCCTAGATGTCACAGAGCTTGTAATGATTTACCAATAGTTTTTGGGCCCTGCAACATTGTGACCTTCACCATATCCCAAGAAACGTATGTCTAGGTATGAAATGCAAGGAAAACCTTGTTCAGCTTGTGTCCTTCCCTAGATGTTACAGAGCTTGCAATGATTTACCAATAGTTTTTGGGCCCTGCAACATTGTGACCATCACCATATCCCAAGAAACTTCTTTTCCCCTGGACCAGAGTATATAAATTGCTTTCCTGGACAATTGCCACTCTTGGTAGGGGAACCCAAGAACTGAGACATTTGTTATGAGATTGATCAGAAAGAAAGATGGGTTAGTTCTCAGTATATAGCATCCTTTGTCGCTTGTCTGGGATTTATTTATACATGTATATGCACTAAAGTAGAGACTGCAGTAACAGTCCAATGTGCATTTGTGCTTTCATGCATGTGCCAAATCCCATCTGATTTGATTGCAAGTAGCTATGTGGCAAAACCAAGCATACATTTTGGTCCTGTATGTGTTTTCCACCAGACCTCACCAGGTGTCACCAGTATTGCAGTAAAGGCTACTTGCCTTTTCCTGAATGGGTGACTCAGTGTCAGCCACTCACATCGGCCAACCCCACCAAACTCATCCTGACTGCTGTAGCAACTGAGTCACTACATGGCTGCACTTTTGTTGAGGTCACAGTTAGTGCTTTATCCCCTGTATACTACAGAGTTGACTGATTTACAATAGTTTAATGTTTAATCTACTGTAATGTTCCATGGCTTGATGACTCAGAAAAAGATCTTCTGTGTTAATGTAGGACATTTTATTTTCACATGTTGCATTTTCCCTTTACTCGTATATGTTTCTTGAACAAATGTGTATTTTTTTTTTACACCACTCCATTGTTATCTCACTGAGCACAAAGTAGATTATGACTGTGCCAAAGGTTAATACATCTCCTTCCATCACCAAGGTTCTGTTCCTTTACTTGCTTATTGGTTTGAGTCAGTTGAATTGCTATTTGATGTCTTCATTACAGAGTATTACAAAAGCTGAAGAGGACCAAGTCATAGCTTCCCCAGTAATGTACATCAGCAGAATTGTAAATGAAAACTGGTTGCTAGCTGCTGGTGCATAATTCCTTTGCATAGTGCAGTAAAGGTAAATAAAGTCTAGTGTCTTTGTTGTGTTGCTGTGAAACTCATTACTAGGATGTTTCCCTGCTGTTGGCTGTGCTGCATGTTATGTGACGAGAACACTTGCTTTGACTGAGGTAGGAGCTAAGAGTTATTTTATGGTCACTGGTATAGGAGATAAACATAAAGATGAAGTTATGTTTGGTAGAGATTTGACTGTATTGGCCAGGAATGTTGGCATTGGTTATTGGTGTGCAGAACATAATCAATGCCTATGTACATTGGGTGCTTTTATGGAACATTATTGGTAGTCACTTATTCATGGCTTAGCTGAACTCACTGACTTCTCTTTTCTCAGACCTCAATTCAAGCATTTTCTAAAAATGTATTATGAATGCAACCGTCTGAATACAGGACATGTCTTGTAACTTTGCACATCCTGCAGATTAGGTACCTTACAAGACCCCCTCTCACCATCTTTCTAATTACATACTTGTTCTCAACTGTCTTCTGACCTACCTGGTATGTAATACCTAACTGTTCTTGCACAACTCCACAGAATCCAATCCTTTACATATTCAGTTGGTGACTTCCTAATTTGCATATGATGTACTAACTATATAGATTTGCATAATCTATACTCAGACTTACTCTGTCTCCCTCTGTTCCTCCTTCTCTTCTTTCTATTTTTTCCCTGTTTTCTTTCTCTTTTCTTGGTCTTGTTTCTCTTATATAAATATGTGCTTATGTTTTGCCTTTGAAATGTTTTGACTACAACAAATAGGTTAACCTCTCTGTAAATGCCCAATTACCTGTATTAATGTATTTTATATGTCACTGCCATGTTGACGCAAGTATTCTGTTGTTGTTCATTTTAACCCTCGATGTGTCTGCAATTGGTCATTCATGATCAATGTTCTAACCCAGTAAGGATTCTTCAAAGATGGCTGCATACTGAGTAACAACTTAATTCTAGTTCTTCCAGTGTGACAACAGAAACTCAGCAGAGAAGGCCAGTAGACTTGCATTTATGGGTAAATTTCAGTAACTGCCTAGTAAGTGTACTGCCTGGATGCCAGAAAGAAAGAAAAATAAATGAAACACTGATGGAGTGTGTCAACACAAACAACAAAAGGCTGGAAAAATGGAAGAAGATTTAAACAAATATTCAGATGAGGTGATAAAGCTGCAAAGATCAGAGGTTGAAATGAAGAAAAGGCTCGCTGAATATGAGACTGCTCAGCAAGAGATGTTTCAAAAAATAATAGAATTAGAGGACAGAGCACACAGGGAAAAACCTAGATTTTTGGCTAAACCAGAGAAGCTTGAAGGAACAGACTGCATTAATTTTATGAAAGCACAAGTAAACAACTCGACTGGTATTCCACATCAAGAGTTGTTACTTGAAAGGGCACATTGTGTGTATGCTTCAAACCTGGCTATTAGAAAGTAACCTAAACCTTTAATAGTAAAGCTGCAATTCTACCAACAGAAGGAGTTGATTTTCACAAAATTGTGTCAGAAGGACAAAGAACTAGACATGAGAGACAGCAGAGTGTTTGTGGAGAATGATTACTTAGTGTACACTAGGCACAAGAGAAGCACATTTATTCTACTATTCAGGGAATGTTGAGACGCAGGTGTGAGATTCAAACTGCTATACCCAGCTGTCTTCAAAGTATTCTTCCCTGGAGGGACAAAATAATTTTTTGATGAAGTACATGCTAAGGAGGAAATACAAAAGTTAGTCCAAGAAAAAGTGAGGTGTGAAAAAGAAAGATATTCTGCTTCTTGTTGTTCTGGTAATAAAGACCACATAGAGACAGTACCTGTGAAACTTTTTCCAATGTGTTTCAAAGGAAAATGTTGGAGTGAAGGAAGGGAGGATGAGAGTTAACTAGAAGAATCAAGAGTATGTTGGAAGTGAAGCAGATACAGTATTTGGAAGATGGAGATGAACACTAATAAAACCAGTAACTTAATACGAGACTGCAGTGTAGTAATTATATGTGTGAAATATGACAAGAACATCTGGAAGTATAGGACCTTTTCAGAATTTGATGAACATGTGGGGGGTTCTAATGCATATGCCCTACTTCATGACATTAGTGTTCAAAAATGCTTTGGTGAGGGGAAGAGGAGGGAGAAAGTTAACTGTAAGTAAAGACACTTTTTTTACTAGCACTGTTTTTGTGGTGTATGGTTTTCTTTGCATGCTATAAAGTAACATTTTCTCAGTTATCTTTAAGTGTAATGGGAATTGTAAACAGGTGGTGCTGTTCTTTCCCCCCCCTCTCTTTCCTCTTGTTCAGTTTTAAGTAATGTAGGCAATTCATTGAAGAAAAGCTTGGTTAAAAGAGCATGACAAAAGAAAAATTAATATGCTTTTTCTTATTCTTGCATGGGGAAAGGACTGTGTTAAAGATGTTAGATTGCTGTAGTAACAAATGTTCAGAGTAAGCAAGCAAATGAAAAAGTATATTGAATATTATGAGGCTTTTTTCTAGCAAACACATGCACGCTCAGTAGCAGTTCTGCAGCTGGTCTTCATGTTTCCATGGAAACAGTCTGATAACGAGAAACCGGCTGCCTGGTTCTTGCGTCTCCATGGGGACAATCTGATAAAGAGAAACTGGCTACAGACTGGTGGAAAGGGATTGGCTGAAGAAAAATGTTCTCTGAAAGCATTCAGGGTTTTTCCCAGCTGGGAGAGCTATAAAGAAAAGACAAAACCAATTAGCACTTAGTAGAAGCACAGGCTGCACCATGTGTTTAACATGTTTAACCTTTCTTTTAGGTGAACTCAAGTTTGTGAGTTGTGGCTGTCAGTTTGGGACTTCTGTTCTATGAGGAGGGTAAAACTTTGAAGATGTACATAGTTTTGTGTGTTAGTATTAAGCTAATAGGGAGTATTGGGGTGTGTTTGCTTTTTTTTTTTTGTTTGAGGGCTTTCAATAAAACAAAAAAGTTTTGTAAGATGTGACCTAGTCTCAAATGGATATGATAAGAAACAACTGTATAAAAGTTCATCCTATCAAACAGTGTATGCATGTAACACAAAAGCTGGAACTAGACATTTAACAAAAAAGGTGCTATACATAAAAGGTAGGAATAATCACTTTTTAATGCAATTATGCTTTCTGTAATGTCTTTAAATGTCAACGGTCTCACAGATAAATACAAAAAAAAGAAAGAGTCGTGAACTATATTATAAATGTAGATTGGAATAGCTATGTTACAGGAGACACACTTAGAAAGAACTGAACATGTGAATTTGATAAAGCTTTTCAGGGTAGTGATTTAGCAGAATACCTGGGACAAAGGAAAAGAGAAGTACATATATGGCAATAGAAGCTCCAATAGTGAGAGAATAGGATAAAAAAGATAATGGCATATTTGTAGTGCTAAGAGACTACTGGCAAGGGAGGAAGATTACACGTGCAGGTATTTATATTCCACCTAAAACTGCTGTAATGGAGCTTAATAAAATTCTGGGAGAAATAATTTTTCAAATAAAAAAACTCAAAAACAGCCAGCACAACAATCAGTGAAAATGCATTTAATATACAGATTGCACACAGCGCAAGGTGAGGTCCAAAATCACCATAAGGGCAAATCAGTTTCGACAAAAACCTTCCTCAGTGCCATATATAAAATGTGAAATCACATATACACAGTATATCCAAAAAAACAAGGCAAACCCCCATCTCCCAAAAACAATTAGAATGCATCATTTAAATCTGGGAAAATCAATTTTCAGCAAGGAATATTACTTACAGGTGGGGGGACTGGAATGTGATTTGCAACAGTGAAGGTATGTCTGGATGGCCCAGCAGGGAAAGTATAACAAAGTAGGGTAGTTTTTGAAGAAATTCATGAAAATATTTGGCATGGAAGATGTGAATTAAATAATAGGAGTTCAAAGTGAATTTACATATTATTCTCCAATATATAAAAACTGGTCTACGCTCAACAGAATTTACATTTCACTGGAGCATGTGTATTTAATTGAAGGTCTTGATACGCACCCAATAACTGTTTAGATCATGCACCAATAATCACTAAAGTAAAAACAGAGTAATGAAATTAAAATGAGACACTGGCGCTTACCCACCTATCTGTTTAAAAGACAGGAATTTAAGAAATGGGTAGTGGAGAATATTCAGGAGCTGTTCGAGAGGATAGAAATTACTTCTGAAAATATAGCTAGGGAATGGGATAAAATTAAGTTAGAGTTTAAAAATAGGGTTGAAATAAAAGAATGGGAGCTATGGCTAAGAAGTAAGAATTATTTAGAGGGACTGACAGATGTTAAAGTATTGCAGAATAGGGGAATCTCACTGAACAAGAAGAGGGTCAGCTGCAGAATGTACCTCGATAATATGTACAAGTTTAGAAAAACTGCTATTAAGCAACTGTTTTTTGACAGTAACAGCAGAACACAAAAACTTTTAGCACAACAGCTCAGGCAACAGAAAGTAGAAAGGGGTGTCGCCAAGCTTAGGGAGCCTAGAACATGGAAGGTAACAAGAGATTCTGTAGAGGTATTAGAAATATCTCAGAAATTCTGTTAAAGTCTCTATAAAGCAGAGAAGTATGGAAATAAAGAAAAGATACAAATGGAAATGTTTATGGAAGAATTAAATATGCCAAGGTTACAGGTAGATGAGGAACAATTACTAATGGTTAGGACAGGGGGAAAGGAGATAAAAATTGTGATGTATAACCAATCTACAGGAAAGTCCCCAGGAATAGATGGTATTTCTGTGGAAGTTTGGAAGCTAGGAGGGGAAAAAACTGATAAAGGTCTGGAAGGTTTTGTTTAAAAGTATTTTAAGAGGAGAAGTACTACCAACTTCCTGGAAGAAAGCAGTGGTAGCTGTAATACCTAAACAGAGTAAAGATCCATCAGACCCAGCTTTATACAGGCCCATTTCAATACTAAATCATAATTATAAAGTGTTCGTGTGTATAATGGCTAAAATGAAAGGCAAAATAATGCCAAAATTGATAGATATGAATCAGTGTGGTTTTGTGGAGGGGAAGCAAACATTTGACAATATTAACAGAACACTGATGATCCAGAGGGAATCAGAATGTAAGAAAATACCATTGTTGGTGGTGGGTCTTGATGCAGAGAAAGCATTTGACAGAGTAAGCTAAGACTTTGTGAGCAGGACAATGGAAACATTTTCATTTCCAGAAAAAAATATAAGGTTGATTAGGGGGATATATGCAGGATTGGAGGTGAAAATTAAAGTGGGTGGGGTCCTTTTTTATAATTTCTGCTTAAGCAGAGGAATCAGACAGAGGTGTCCTCTTTCCCCTTTGTTATTTGCATTATATTTAGGATCACTGGGAAAGATAAGGGACTCAAAAATAGTTCAAGGACATAATTGGTATGGTAGTCAAGAGAAGCTGGCTCTATTTGAAGATATTTTATACCTTATAAAACCAGAAAGAGACATTACAGTGTTGTGGTACATTTTGAGGCAGTTTAATATATTTTTGGGATACAAAATTAATAAAGCTAAAACAAAGACAGTAGCAATATTTTATGTATCCACACATGAATTGGTTCAGCAATATCCGTATTTATGGGGCCATGATAAAATGAAGTATTTAGGAGTATGGAGTAAAAATTATTCTGGTGTGGCAGCTAAGGATATGTGGGAAGAGACTAAACAAAAGATAATACAAAAACTGTGAAAATGGAAGCCCTGTTCTATGGATAGTAAGATACAAGCAGTCAAAATGTTTTTAGTCCCTTTAGCCTTGCACACAAGTCGGGTATATTTTATTAACCAAAGGAGAAGTTGTGGATATCAATTAATAAAGAGCTGAAGGACTTTATCTGGGAGGGGAAGATGGCAAGAGTCAACTGGGATAAGTTGGTTTTTCCAGTAGAACAGGTGGATTGGGATTACCCAATTTGAAGAGGTATTTCAGAGCAGGTTCATATTACATTATCGAAAGATAATGTAATCGAACGGCCGAAACATCAAAACGGCCCGCATTTCGAAACTTTTATTGTGAGGGGCTGTGCCCCCTCCCCCGCTAAATATATATTCCAACTCTGAGATCGCACTACAGTGAGGAAAGGGCAAATATCCCAATCTTCACTGTACTGCGATCCCACAGTGCAAATTTTGAAATGCGCCCATTTCGATGTTTTGGCCGTTTGATTACGTTATCTTTCGCTAACGTAATAGGAACCCTTTCAGAGCTACACAGTTAAGGCTTCTATACATAGCATAAACAGAAAACCTATAATTCAAAGTCGAAAGGGATGATGTTGAAATGGGGGAACGCTCAAGAAACAAGGAGAGACTGGGATTTTGGATGCAAGGCTTTAAGGAGAATAAAAATCATACAGAATATTATAGACATTAAGTAGCAGAATGTATTCTAAGAACTAAGCCAACACGGGAGTCGAAAAAGGAGATTCTGCTGATAGGGATGACTGCAATTAGGAATATAGAGAGTAAGCAAGAGGGGGCTGGAATTTATTGGAAAAAAATGGTAAAGGAGCCAAGGTATTGGGAGCAAATAACTAGAGAGGGAAAGGTAATAAATGGGAAAAGGCCAATCATTTATTTGCACTGGTGGTTAGAGATTGCCTTCCCTATCAAGGGTTGATATCAGAGTGCAGGCAAAGAGAAAGAAATAGGGGGGTCTTAAACAAAAGACCAGCACTTTTAAAGTTTTTAGGGGAATCTAGAACAGAAGCTGCTATTAAAAAATGAATAATTACTAGAGCATATAAAGTATTGCATGACAACTATAAGAATCAATCACAGGAGGTTAGAAAGGATTGGGAAGAGAGACTGGATAAGCAATTCACAAAGAAACAATGGAAGACTATATGTGTATGTCTCCCAAATATGCAACAAAATCTAGAAGGTTTAGGATTTTTGCTTAGAAATGTTTACAAATATATTTTTATGCCCCAAGTAGACAGCAAATGTTGGAGGTTTGACAGGGAAGAAAGAGGTACTTGGAAACATATTTTCTGGGAGTGCTGTGGGTTGACGGACTTTAAGGATTCCCTGCAGGATGCACTGTCGGAGATGCTGGGTGGGCGGATTGGTGTACTGAGGGAGATGATTTTTCTGAGCTATGGTACAGATTTGTAATTGCCTAGACATGGTAAGGCTTTGCTGTGCCTTATTTGCAAGTGGCTGCCAAGAAAGCAATTACTAGAAAATGGAAATCGGAATCTAAACCAACTATATTAGAAGTAGTGAATATAGTAACAGACATAAAACATCTGTAACTGCAATCTTTAGAAAAGGGTAGGAGCAAACTAGATAGGAAAAATGGGAATTGTGGGAACAGTACATGGAGGGGAGGAATGAGGTTTAAAAGAAGGCAGGATTTAAATGAGCTATGTAATGTTTGACTGAAAATGATTGGGTAGATTATAAGTGATATATAATGTTTGCAACTGGGAGTGTGTCAGTATGGTTTGTGATATAACATTCTTGCAACTGGGATGTGTGGTTTGTTTTCATTTATAGAAATGTATGATTGTTTATGTTGTAAGTATTGGTTTAATAAAGATGTTTCTTTTTTTAAAAAAAGGGGCAGGAATTGAATAATTTATGTAATATTGCTTAGGTTGTACGATATATAGCAATATATGTGAAATATAATGTTTGCTAATGTTAATTTGTTAGTACAGTTTGATTACTTTTGTATAAATGTAAATTTGCAAGTGATATGTATGGTGTATATGTGTGTGTGCGTGTGTGTGTGTGTGTGTGTGTGTGTGTGTGTGTGTGTATATATATATATATATATATATATATATATATATATATATATATATATAATTTGCAAGTGATATGTATGGTGTATATGTGTGTGTGTGTGTGTCTGTGTGTGTGTGTATGTATGTATGTATATATATATATATATATATATATATATATATATATATATATATATATATATATATATATATATATATATATATATATATATATATAATCTATATGGGTCCCCTTCAGTAGATCAAATATATAACAAGTTCGAATCTGATATGGCTGAGACCATATGTTCAAACTTGTAAATGTTTGATCGGACTAAATGGAGATCTCCATACAGTGCAGAATGGGAAGATTTCCCTTTTGCGCAATGTAGTACGATTTCGGAGTTGGTATATTTATGTAAGGGGGGTGTGAGGGGTGCAGGGGGGCATAGCCTGCACCTGTTACAGATGTTTAATTTTGTTTTTTTGTTATTTTTTCTTTTTTACTTCAGTGTTCGAACTATTACAAGTTCGAACTTATGGTCTCAGCCATGTCTTGTTCGCACTTGTAATATGTTCGATCTACTGAAGTAGATCCATATATATATATATATATATATATATATATATATATATATCATATGTGTGTGTGCGTGTATGTACACACACACACGTATATAGGCTCCTTTCAGAAGGTCGAAATGCCTAAACATTGAATGGCTTAACATTGAGCTGATACAACTGAACCTGCATTACATTAAAAGAAAAAAGCATCACTACAACATCAGGAAAATGCACGAAAAGTGAATGGTGTGTAATCACAGGACAGTAAAAATCAGTATTGCCCCTTTTTGTATGGTAGCACAATCTTGGAGTTAGTATGTATAAAAAAGATGTTTTTGAGTTTTTTTCAATATGATGCAATTCAATCATGTTGGCTGATGTTAAGCCATTCAACGTTTTGACATTTCTGTGTGCGATTCTGATAGGAACCCATATATATCCCACTTCACAAAGGAGGCAGCTCTACTGAATTCTCCAATTATAGGCCAATAGCTATACTCTCTCCACTTGCAAAGATTATGGAAAAATGTATTCATAGACAACTCATGCACCACCTAATCCAAAATCGCCTTATGGCAGACACTCAGCATGGATTCTGTCCTCATCACAGCACTACTTTAGCCCTCCTAGCCTTTACTAACACCATAAACCATAATCACAACAATAATTATATATCCTCAACCCTCTTTCTGGATCTTTCCAAGGCATTTGATATGGTTGATCACTAACTTTTAATCCACACCCTGCAAATATTCTGTCTAGATACTGGAGCCCTCCAATGGTTTCAGTCCTACCTGAATGGTCGACAGCAGGCTGTCCTCTGGCAGAACAAACTCTCTAACCTTCTACCTAACACCCTTGGAGTACCACAAGGCTCTATACTAGGGCCCTTACTGTTCTCAATCTTCATTAACTACCTTTATACTGTCATCCCAAAAGTCAGCTGTATCCAATATGCTGATGACTGTACTCTGATTTGCTCAGCCACATCTCCAGTAGAGTTATGGTCAGCTACCCAGACCACCTTTAATACAACAGAAAACTGGCTTTCTGAACATCGTCTGATCCTAAATCCCAAAAAAACTAAAATGCTGTTATTTTCACCAACACGTAGGTCTACCGCTTTCACCTTTACCATAAAATCAAATGATGGCACAATCATCTCCCTTGACCCATCTACAAAACTATTAGGTGTCATCATAGACAATAATCTAAAATTTGACCTACATGTTAACCAAACTATCAAAACCATCAATAAAAAACTAGGGTCACTTTACAGAATAAAAGCCTTCCTAACCCCTCCAGCTAAAATTGCCATAGCTCGCTCTCACCTTCTTTCAACCCTTCTGTATGCATCTCCTCTACTCTCGAATTTAAACAAGACTGTCCTTAACAAACTCTCAATTTGCTACAACCATATTGCCAGGTTTGCCACTTGGCTGCCTTTTAGGACACATCATTGCATCAATCTAAATCAGCTTGGGTGGCTTGAACTACCCAGCCTAATCCAGTGTAACCAACTGATTATGGCCTATAAAATCCTCTATAATTCGGACAATACTCCTGCACTTAAAAATATTATCACCCCCTATAACAATCCTAGACTGCTTCGATCCTCTAACAAACTACTAATTCAGACTAGCAAAATTAATAACACAGCCGGTGATTCTCTCTTTGCAAACTCTGTAAGTATATCCTGGAACTCTCTTCCAGCTGATATTACCTTACTTTCCACCGTAGGTCAATTTAAAACTAGACTCAAACAACATTTGTCACTTAACTGGCTATGTCAATGTATCAAGCCTGGCTAACTCTCTCTAGAATGTGTAAAAATCTGTTAACCAGTTTACTGTGTAATTTAATTTAATCCTGACTTGTGCTCAGGATTAACTGTAACCTGTGGAACTTGTTTAACTTGCTTACTTATGTAATCTCTGTAAATAGTCTGTTTGTAATATGTAATGCTGGTATTATGTAATGCTCTATCTGCTTACTCTTGGAGATTTTCTCCCCGGGCCTCCGCTGAAAATGGACATGCATCCAGTCGGACTATCCCGGTCAACAAATGTAAAATAAATAAATAAATATATATATATATATATATATATATATATATATATTTGAATGTACCCATAAAGACTTGAAAAGTAAAAGTCATGGGCATAGCTGTAACACATGTATGTCTTTAAGGGATCATTTGTGTATATCCCATGGACCTCCATCACAGGAGGTTTAAGGTATTACACAGTAAGGACTCTGGCTTGGCTGGGTGGGTGTTGCAGTTTTACTGAATGATTTGCCTGTGTGACCTTTTTACACTTTGGTTTGTGTGTGTGTGTGTGTGTGTGTGTGTGTGTGTGTGTGTGTGTGTGTGTGTGTGTGTGTGTGTGTATGTATAGGTTGACATCTATTTAGTCGACGATTTGAGTGACTAAACCGATGATCGACAGGTTAGACTGTGCTATCTTGGAGTTAGTAGTTATAATTAGCAGGGGATGTGTGTGTGGGGGGCAAAGGCTGCTTTTCTTTAAGATTGTTTGCATGCACCGTGATTTTTGTTTGGTCCACATATAGCAGCATGGGAACATTTGCAAAGTCTGCATTTTGTGGTCGACTTTGTAAACATTGATCTTTGAGTCATTCCTTGTTTATCTGTAGATATATATATATATATATATATGTATATATATATATATATATATATATATATATATATATGTATATATAAAATATTTTATATTATATATATTAAAAAAAATATATATATATATATATATATATATATATATATATATATTAAAAATATATATAAAAAAATCTGTAGTACAGCAGTGAAAGCATCAAAACAAAAGTTATGGGTTAACTGACCAGCTGTATTGCTTAATGAGATGGAATCCTAGTTGCGACCTAAGTGACCAGGGTTTGATTAGCAATCATGGTACTGGAAGACATGGGCAGGGTGGAGAGAGGAATGAAAATATGGAACCCACACACCCCTTTTAAGGAGAGAGAAGGGGTGGCACTTGTATAGAGTTCATTTGCTCTGGTAGTATTGTCTCTGGTGGAGACCAGGAAGAATAGCATGCAGTGCCTAATGGAATGAAGGTTGTTTTTTTTTTGCTGGGGTAAGAAGCAGGGATGTCTTCTCAGTGTTTTTCATATGGGACTTTACCTACAGTTGTAATTTCTAGTATGTACACGTTGTAAGATATTTTTAAAGAAAACTGTACACCTGCTGTTTGCTGTACTGCTGTATCTTTTGCATATTTTGTGAAAGGAGCTGTTGAGTAGAAAGGATGCCAAATTACACTGTCAAAAAATGGATGTTGCCTAGATGGACAAATAGCAAGAAGCATCAAAATCCCCTTGCAACGTCAGTTTGCTGCTGATTATAAATCCCCAAGCAAAAGATTGTCGCATGTAAATGCCGCCCATTCCTTAGGTCCTTTCAGACTAACAAAACATAACATAATGGTTTACTGTTTTGCTTTACACAAAAAGGGGATAGATTTGGCATAATTGTTAGGGTCTTCACCTTACAGACACAAGGTACAGTGTTTGATTCTGACATTGGGATATTGGCTAAGCTTAAAATGGCCATTCAGACAGTTATAGTATTCACCTGTAAACACATATTGGGTAAAGTTAAATGACAGGAGTATGGAGGAGGTGGTGAGAAAGAAGTGGGCAGCCTAATCAAAGTACAGAAGTCTAAGTTAGGAGAAAGCAGACAGCTGTACAGGACAAGAGAGAGGGAGATGATAGGATGATAGACATTTGGGGTAGCAGATGCTCTGAGCAGCTTAGAATAGCATAGTAACATCAAAAATGGCAGGAATTTACTAGTTTTCTATCTATCTATATATATATATATATATATATATATATATATATATATATATATATATATATGAGGAAGAGGAAATTGTGTAAATTAGAAATGTTGAAGGTTGTGTATTGTGAAGATATCTTGTACAAAGACTGTGTATTGTGGGAGAATTTGCAGTTGAAGTTGCAAAAAGAGCTCAGTAAATAATTGTGCTATTTTTAAATTTTTTTCTTGTTTCTTTATGACCTCCTGCTGTCTCATACTCTGGCTGCCAGCATGTACAGTGCAGTGCTTGAAGTAGCAGGTCAGATATGGACGTGTGCTGAAAAAGGTAAGTAGACCAGCCCCACCTGTCAGTTAAATAGTAATCGTGCTTTCACACACCAGTACTCCAGTTAGACTTTTGACAAGCAATATTACTTTCTGTACCCTCATATGCAGAAGCCTGACAATAAGCCATCTCCCAAGTATTACTGACTTTGCAGGACCTTTCTTCTACCCTTTCTTACACGATGGGCAAGCTGAATTGTTATGTTCTCTTCGGCCATCCCTGTTAGATTCCTGCACTGACCAGGACTGATAGTCAAATCCTGGTCTCCTGGGTCACATTTAAAGTTTCATCCATCAGTGCTAAGGAGCTGACCATTTCTGTCGTGAATTTGGAGATGAAAGGTAGTGGAAGAAGCCTTCTGGGTAGTAGAAAGTCATTAGTCTTCTGATTAAACTAGGAATTAAAATAGTGCTGGATTAGTTAAGAACTTCAGAGAGAAAGACAGAGATGATCCAAGGACCAGTGGAGTTCATGCTTTAGTTCTGAATGAACCAGTACATAGTTTGTAATACTACTAGGCATAGTAATGCTCTTCCTCTTCCTCAGCCGTAACTGGGATGTGTGTTTGTCTGTTTCTCCCACATGTTCAATGGACTTTGTAAACCACCGTGTATGTAGCCCACTATCTTGGGCCGCCAATATTAACTTTTCATCTCTTGGTTTGAATTCACCTCTCCTTAACCATTTCTGCATTCAGTCCACATCAGCATGAGGTTCTTCCAGACGTTTTCTATACTTGCAACTATATTTATGTATTTTCCGCATTTTCTTGCCTTTTCATCTGATCCTTCACCTTGTATTCTTTCTTTTGTTTTCTGGCACATTCAGTTGCTGCCTGTTTTTTTATCTTCTTCTGGTTTGATTTCCATTCCTGCTTGATGCCAATATGCTTCTGTTATACTAAGCAGGAAAGTCATCTTAGATTTTTTCTCCTCATGTTTCAAAACTTCCACTATGTTTGGGTCTTGTGAGGTCAGCCGATATGTGTGCAGTCCCAGATTCCAGATCTGTGCATGTAATCAATTTCAAGGAGGCTCAACACTATATAGCAATTATTGTATGACTGTAAAATGGAATAGATTGAAGCTATGAAATGATGCTTATTAACATTAGGGGCATATGCACATATTAGTACTATAGGTTTATCATAACATTTGGATGTGAGGACGACCAAACACCATCTACCCTCCTGATCCATTTTCACATCCCTAATATCTCCCTGAAAGTGATTCTGAACTAAAATTGCCACCCCTGCACTATTTGTTGTTCCTTCCGCCGTCACAATCTTCCTAACCCATTTCTTATCCTTCACTGACTCCCACTGATCATTAGTCATATGCGTTTCTTGTAATAAAATACAACATGCTGATGATTTGAGAAACAAATGAAAAAACAGCTTTCTTTTTTCATGTTCTGGAGTCCTTTGACATTCCAAGATTCTATTATCCACATTTAACGCTCATTAGAAATATAACTCGATATCTAATCTCTTTGAGCAACCTTAGAATAACATAAGTTGGCATATCATCAATTGTATGGAAGCAAAACTGCCATCCTATCCCTACCCAGTGCCTACCCACTATTCCTCTGGACCAGGATGAACATAGGTTTTTTACATTACTGGAAACCATCTGAGTAACTAATCTACTAATTCTATTATTTAACAATGAAACCCCATGCAAAAAACCTACAACAACTACTTCTATGTCTACAAAGCCTAATTCTGACATTCCCTACTAAACACTACTTATAGGTAACTACAGCTCTGTACATATTTATGGATATACAAATAAACTAATTGTACCCTGAGATTCTAATGTACTTCAATTCACTTCAGCTTTATATTCAGCAATAGCAAATAACATTCTAATTTGTTGTTCTATACAGTATTAAATATTAGTTGACATAGAAAGCAGACAGTTATTTAACATTTCCCAACATCCTGTATCTACTGAATAAAATGATCTAACTACTTTAATCTGCTTTGTTCTTCCCCTACAACTTACCTACTAACATATTAATATTGAAAACCAATGCAGTTCAAAATAAAACTATAATGGCACTTTCATTTGTAATAACCATATGTGAATAAGAGAGGAACCAAGGGGTTAAAATAAAAAAAGAGAAAAAAAAGCATGAAGGGAGCACAGCAAAAGGAGAAGAAATAAGAAAAAATGCCTTAAATTACACATAAAAAAATAACGTTTATGTTCTTTTATTATTATATGCACATTGTTTAAATCTGATCAACTAACCATTTTTACATCATTTATCAGTTAGAAATAATACCACCTATCTACAGGAATAAAGGAAAGGAGTAAAGAGAAGGGAGATATAGGAAAAAATAAAAGAGAAAACAAATATATAAAAAAAAAAAACTACAGTACCTTATTCTGCCACTACACATAACCATCTCCTTTTTTAATACACAATGCATTTCCGCAGCGTTTACCTGCATCACTTTGACTTCACACACTATCTTACAGTCCTTTTCCTGCAAAATAAGTCCAAACAGGTTTCTTTTTACTTCGCCAGCAGTTCCTCTTTCTTCTCAGCTATTTAAACTGTAAAGGCAGTTCAGTCAACTGGAACTACGAGATAAGAAGATAAGAAAATAAAATTCCAGGCCTGCTACAAGAAACAGAACAGACAAAGGATTTTAAAGCCTCAGATTGTCATAAATGAAACATCCCATTCTCCCTGGTGCTGCAGAAAGCCAAAATGGACTGTTCACATTTCTGAAGATGGGAGAGCCTTAAAAATCTTCAAAAAAGTAGGTCTTGCTTCTTTCCTTGTGCTTACAGAGTATTTAATGCCATCCACAGTAAAAATTAGGTTATTAGGATATTTCATTTGAAATCTGATAATTTTGTCAATCAGAAACTTACAATATGAAGCCAGCATTTGTCTAGATTGCCTTATTTGTGTTGGTAAATCCTGTGCTATAGAAATTTTATTATTTTGCCACATTATAGATCCACCAGATTTTTTAATAGTTAACAGTACTTTGCTCACATCTTGGTAGTTCAATATTGTAACATAAACAGGTCTGGGTATATTTGAAGCTTGAGATTCTCTGTATGCTCTATGCGCCCTTTCTATGACCATCTGCTTAACAACCTCAGAGTCCTTGAGCAGTATTTGAATATTTGTGTAATAGAAGTGATCAGGTCATTATATTGAATAGATTCTGGGATCCCTCTAATGATTATATTGTTACGTCTGGATCTTGCTTCCAAGTCCAGAATTTTATTTTGCATCATTTGAATGTCAGTTCCATGTGTCTCTGTTCTTTTAGTGAGCATTAATATATTGTCTTCATTGGTAGCAATTCTAGTTTCTGCTTTCTCCATTCTTTCGAGAATCCGATTACATGTGTCACTAAATGAAAGTGTTTGAGATGTTAGCTCTTTTAAGGCATCCTGTATAGGTAGCAATGCTGATTTGATTTCTTCCATTGTGACCTGTTGATCAGATTTTGTTGATGGCCCTGTTTTTGCAGTCTCTTGCTGTTTGATAGTTTTCTGTCTCTTGATTAAAGATTCTTTCTCCGGTGATTGCAAAGCTGACAGCTTGGTTTTGGAAGTTGTAGTTTCCATATTTTTGTCCTCCTTTGACATTTCAAATTCTGCACGAAGATTTATTTCCCAAAGAAAAGTTACAAAAGTGAGATCAATCAGTCCTTTGTTTGGTGCTCTGTTCAGAGTCAACCTGACAATCAGATCCAATCCTGCTATTACCAAGTATTTTTTTTTTATTTTTCTTTCTCAGAACCAAAAGTGACTTCTGGTCAATTAGTAATAACTGCCAATTAGTTTGTTTACTCTAAGTATAACTCCACAGGGTTGATTTTTTTCTCAGGTATTTGAAGAGCTGAAGTACTGCAGTGCTTATAGAATGGCAGCCATCTTTGTTCCTAGTTTTTTTTTTTTTTTTTTTTTTTTTTTAGCTTAGCAAGAAAGATATCTCAAATGGAACTACTACTGTTTCAACTCATAACTTTGTTTTTAAACACCTTTGTTAAAATAGCACTTAAGACATAGATACATATGCATAAATAGAAAAATATTTTTTTCTTTTACATACATTATACATTTCAAGTTCTCTTTCTGTATAACAGCTGCCTTTCAGTCCAATATTATAAAAATCACCCAGTTGCTGTTTTCTCCTAAACCTCACAAATTCCATTTATTTCTATGTAATTTGTTCCTTCCCTTTTCTAAAGATCCCTCTTCCAGTTCTTTTTTGTATTTAAAAATTTTAAATACTTATAGTTAGTTTGATTTTCATTTCTATTTTCTAATAATTGTTTTTTTTTTGGCAGCTAACAGAATTAAACTTAATAAGACCTTAGTATATCTAGGCAATTCATATCCTGTGTCCCAGCTCAAAAGAATAATTTCCTTAGTTACAGAAATTTGCTTTTCCAATAATTGTATTACTCTGTAGGGTTTTTTTTTAAATCTGCCAACACATTGCACTCCCAAAAACATATTTCCAGTTACCTCTGTATTCCCTATCACATCTCCGATATTTGCTGTCTCCTTGAGGAAAGTTTTTTGAAGTCCTATACAAACACTTTTAAGGAAAAAGTCATAAACATTCTGGATTTTGTTGCTACTTAGGAGCCATACACATGTTCCCTTATAAATTCATTTTCCAGTATCTCTTCCTATTTTTTTCTGACCTCCTCTGATTGATTCTTATAGTTGTCAAGCACTATGTTATATGTCCTACTGATTATCTCCTTTTTAACATATTCTTCTGTTCTAGATTCAAATAAAAAAATCTACTAGAGCAAGTATTTCACTTAGAACTCCCTTGTCCCTTTCTCTTTGCCCATAATCTGATATCAATCCCTGATAAGAAAGGCAGTCTCTAACCTGCAATCCATACTTCTTCGTGGCATAATCTCACTCTGTTACATTTCCCTATCCAGTAAATTCCAGCCCCCTCTTGTCTGTTTTCTGTACCCCTTCTTGCAGTCATCCATATTGGCAAAAATCTCCTTACCTCTATTCATGTGTTGGCATAGTTCTTAGAAAAGTTTCTTCAGATTTGTGAATGCAAAATCCAGTAAAATGGTTATTATCCTCCTCCTTAAGGATCTGCATCCAAAACCCCACTCTGTATTTATTTCTTGTACTTCACCCCTTTCTACTTTGAATTGTAACATTTTGCTAGTGTTATATATATGAACCTTAACTGTTTAGCTCTGAAATATCCCTTCAAATCAGGTAATCCACAACCATCATGTTCTCTTAGGAGGCTCGACTTTATCCCACTTAACTCTTGCCCTCTTTCCCTCCCAGATACATTCCTTCAACTCCTTTTTAATTTTTGTCCACAGCATTTCTTTTGGTTGATAAAAATATGCCTGAGCTGTATATAAAACTATAGTAACTAATCACATTTTCATTGCTTGCATCTTATTATATATTATCTATAAATAAGAGCTTTCATTTTCTCAGTTTTTGTATTATCTTTTGTTTATTCTCTTCACACATATTTTAGCTGCTTATCGTGTCCCTGTAAATATGGGTATTGTTGAACCAGGTCATGATTAGGTACATAATTTACAGTTATAGCCTTTTTTTATCTTCATTAATGTTATGTACTGAAAAGACTTGAAACTGTCTCAAAATGTTCCACAGCACCAAGATGTCCTTTTCTGGATCTGTTGTTGCATCTTTCGGCTTATCCCGGTAGGGGTCACCGCTAATGTTTGGTAGATCTGTCAAGTACAAAATATATTTATCTGCAAATACAGCCAGCTTTTCTTCATCACCATACCAATTATACTTTTGAATGTCTGAGTCTCTTAATTTATTTGCTAGTGGCTCTGAATATAAAGCAAATAGTAAAGGGAAGGAGGACTTCCCTACCTGGCTCAACCTCTTTTCAAACACATCTTATCAGGGAGAAACCCTCCAACTTTAATTCATACCTCCGATTTTCCTAATTAACTTTATTGTTGTATCAGGGAATGCAAATGCCTCCATTGTCCTATTCATAAAATCCCAGTTTACTCTGTGGATTGCTTTCAGTGTATCAAGAACCACCAATACCGATGGTATTTTCTTACTTTCGGCTTCCCTTTGAATAATGAACTTGATTGGAAAGAGTACTGTTGGCAGATTAAATTAAATGCTTGTAGTTCTCCGTGAATGAATGATAGAGAGAACTACAGAGTTGTGCTGAGAAGGAAAAGGTTTACTCATTAGCTCAGTCATGTTTTTTATGCACCTTATTTAAATGCATTTTTAATGATAAGCATTTACGTCTAATGAAGTTCTGTGTACAGAATGAAAGCGCTTACTGTTTTGTTTTTATGTCATTTTTAATATATTAAAGTCTTAATATGTTTACTGTTTGATCTTTTTTTTGTTTTATTTTAACCAGTCTAATGATTTTGTATTGAGTTCGTTGGTGGCTTTTATTGTTTGAATTGTCAGATTCACTCGACCATTTCTTTCTAAATGTGTCTTCTACAGCATTACTATCTGCACTCTACATTTCTTAACATAATTCAATACTCTTTCCTTTTTGACTGTACCTGTAAAGCCATTTATATTCCAAGATACTATAGAGAGAGTAGCCATTATGATAAGCTATTGTACCCACTTATTGTACATGACAGGTTTTTTTGAATATTTATTTCCAATTTTTGTGTTACATATACACCGTAATGTTTGGCAGGATGATCTTAAATACAGTTGTTTCTTTTCCTTTCTGTTTGAACACATAATTTTTCTCAATACATTTTGTTTTATCGAAAACCCCTATTAACCTAGAACAAGCACCCAAAACTATGCATGTTTAACAAATGAAGTTTAACTCTCCAGCTAGGGACAATTGCCCCAAATCAACAGCTGCACCTACAGGAATAACCTATTGTAAAATTAAGGATACTCATGCTAAAGCACATTATAGTCAGTGTTCCCACTTACACTGATTGCTGTCTGTTCTTTTCTCATCTCTGTTCCCCTCCCATATGTGAAAAAACACTTGCATGCTTTCAGAAAACATACTTTTTTTAGCCCTAGCCCTGGTTGTCTTTAAGTACAACTAAATTATGCACTGTTCTATTAAATGCATTAAAGTATTAAGGATGCTGGGAAAGCTACTTTTTCTTATTCACTTCCATTAGTTTCAAACTTTATTTTTCACTGATCTGCTTGTCAGTGTCCCTTTAAATTTTGCATTTTCCTCAGCTGTGAATGCTCAGAACTCTGAATATTAATTATTTGTACATGCAGACAACTTGTCTTGTTGTAAAAGTAGTCAGCAATAAAAAAAGAAACCGCTAACAACTTGCAGTTGCTTGAAAGAATCTTTATAAATTTCACTCAGAACAGAATGTACCGAATTCCCCGGCTAATTGCTTTCAGCTGTAGACTTCTTGTGTTGTCATGGAGAACATTTGCTAATGGGAAAAAAAAACAAGCTAATATCTTTCCAGATACAAGAAGATTAGCATTTTTCATGGCTTCATTATTTTGTTTCATTTTTCAAGCCTGTTTGCTTACAATGAAAACTTGATCATAACTTAAGCCAGGAGCAATAATCTAGACATCCACATTGTAAAAACAAGGGAAATTATTATCTTAATTCCATGTATAATGTAACATGATCAATATATGTTTCTGTCCAACCCCAGCAGCCCTGATTGCAGCATTTTTTTAACTTGAACTTGCTTCTGTTTAGCCTATCTTTTCTTATTTATGCTACCAAATCTATATTTCTTACAACAAAGAAAGTAGTTTAATATATTTAATACACACAGCAGTCATTGAAAAGACTATCCCCAATTAAAATACCCCTGAATGCACACTGTACAGAACTGCCTGACAACATAATATACACTTTGTATCATGAAATATTTTATACAAATACTAATAACAAAAATTGCTTTACTTAGTTTTTTCCCTTTAGTGTTCTTCTAAACCTTAACGATGTAATGTGTATATGCTTTACAGTCTGCCCATAAGTTTAGCAAAGTCAACAAAAGTCCTATATTTTCTCAGCCACTTTTATTTGCAAAGCCATATTTCACCAGTGTGATTGATGCTTTATAAATTCACATTTATTCACTAATTTCAGTATTGCTGGTCTTCTTTCTAAGCATCTCCATCTCCCAACACTAGACTGGTTCAAGTCCAAGGTACTCCTGACTCTTCTAGACAATTCCTGTACTTTTTTCCTGTCTCTCAAGCATTTTCCTTTGGAACATTGAGAAATGTTTCACTGGCAAAGTCTCTCAATGAATTTTACTGTCAGAAGAATGAGAAACAGAGTGCTACTTAGCCTGTTGTGCATCAAGAAACTATTTGATTCTCCAGGAAAATACTCTGAAGACAACAGGAGACAGCAGCTTGAATCTCACACCTGCCTCTTGACATTCCCTGATTGCTGGAATAAATTTGCTTCTCTTCTACCTGGTGTATAATGAATAATCATTTTCCACAAACACTCTGTTGTCTCAGGTGTTTAATACTTTTCCTTTCTGCCACAGTTATGTAAGGATCAACTCTTTCTTTTGGTATTATTGCATCTTTACTAATACAGGTCTTGACTGCTTTTTCAGGGTCAGGTTTGGTGCATATACTTGATGTGGCCTTTTAGTTAACAAGTCCTGCTATGAAACACCAGTACAGTTGTGTATTTGTGCTTTCATGAAAATAATACTCTGTTCCTTCTAGTTTCTCTGGTACTGAAGAAAACCTATTTTTTTTCCTGTGTACTCTGTCATCTACCTGTATTATTTTTTGAAACAGCTGTTCTTGAGAAGCCTCATACTCAGCCAGCTTTTTCTTCATTTCATCCTCCAATTTTTGTAGTTTTAACAATTTATCTAAGTAGCTTCTTAAAGCTTCTGTTTGCCAGTCTTTTGTTATTTCAGCTGATATAGTCCTTCAGAGTTTAATTTATTTTAATCACATCTGAGTACATTTGATTTATTTTCTCCTAAATTACTAGAAGCCATCTCTTGAACCAAAACCGAAACTTCAACTGCTTTTTGCTGAACAGCTGCAGAATCCTTCCTCGACAGTGTTTTCTCTTCACATTTTGTGGTTGATTTTCTTTCAGGTTCTCCAAAAAATGTTTTTTTTTTTTGGTGACATCTAGGCTCTATACTTTCTAGCCAGTAACTGAAGTTTACCCAGTAAACTGTTTCAATGGCACTCTTTTTTGTCAGTTTTCGTTTTCAGACTGGGAGAGCTGAAGTTAAGCTGTTGCTCAGTGCGTAGCCATCTTGGAAGCTCCGTTTCAGTTTATACTTGTCCTGTATTTGCACACACTACTTTTCTCTCTGCTATTTTTCAGTAAGTTTTCCATTTCAGTCTGACCCAGTCTACTTGTATGTCTGACAATTCTGCAGAACAGTTCATCTGCATGCAGTATCAGTCACAGCTTCTCCAAAGTATTCTACTACAGAAATCTCTGCATTTCAAGTGGGCCTTTGGGCAGGTACAGTTATGTTGCATTGTTCTTTATTTTTAGATATTTCTTTCATCTGTTAATTTGTTCACCTCTGGACAGTTTTTAGACCAGTGACATGCTGTGACATCTCCTACCCTATTTATCTAGTGCATTTGTACCTGGTAATGGCAGTCTCTCTGAGCTATTTTGTTTGCCCTACTTGCCGCTTTGTTTCTGCTGTGTGAAATATGGTTAAGTTTTGACTTGTGTTAATGCTCATTGTAGTGCCCTGAAGTTTTTTAATAGACTTAATCTCTGATTTCATTGAGTCAAAAGTAACTTTTGAGCATTCTACTAATGTGTTCTTTACATTTTAGCACATATACGGGACAAGCATAAAATCAAAGGCTGTATCACAAAGTACCATATTATATTAACGCTCTGATAATCTGATCAAAATTAGAGTAGGTGTTATAAATATAATTTTCTTCCTCTCGCAAGAACATAGCAACAGGTCTAGTATTGCCTTCATAGTTATGCCGTCATCTGCGTTGAAATCATCTGCTGAAAGTTCCATTGTTGTGTCCCAAGCACTCCCAGTTAGTGATAGCACATCTACAAGGGTATGCTTTTGTTTCCTTAGCTCAGTAACTACAGACCAAATTATAACCTTATTTTTTCTGCTTTCATGGGGCTTGTTCCTCAAACACGGGTAGTGTGTCACTGCTACCAGTGAAAAAGCTGAACAAACTAGTCAAGTTTTCAAGACAAATGGAGATTATTCCCATGCTGCACAAGCACAAAGACACACACACACACACACACACACACACACACACACACACACACACACACACACACACACACACACACACTGGTCACAGTTTAAACTGCAGTAGAAATTGCATAATCATTGCCAGAAAGCCAAAACTCTATTGCAAAACTGCCATAAAGCAAGTTGAAAACATGCTGCAGTAAAAGTATCCCACAGAAGTTGGAGTAAATATCCCAAACGAAAGAAGTGTAGACAATAACCCTCAACCTCCTAGGACAAGAATTCTGGACAAAGCCAGATATAATGGGGGAACAAATGCCTATAGTCAGGGATAGAATTTTAAAAATGTCTCTTATAAATTTAGAAAGTTTATAAAATAACAGATTTTGAACTAGCATGTATTTTCTGAAGGATATGAAGGGGGGCTGCAGTGTAAGAATAACAAGATGGCTATAATTTCTTTCACTTTATATCATAAATATTTTTGGCATTGCCATTATGCTTGTGTATGGTGCGGCATTGCTATATGTATTTAAGAGTAATAAGTTGGCCATAATTTCTTTCACTTGCCATCTTAAACATAGACCTTGCAAGTGAAAGTTGGTTATCTTTGCTGGCTTTGCAGGAAGAGGAGGTATCCAAACCATGGCTGACCCACAAATCCAAGAAATAGCTGAAGAATGACTTAAATAAATGTATTGAGAATATACAATGATAAATAAGTCCAAAATAAAAACAAATAACGTATAATCTTGTTAAGCGCTTTTGTCCCACTAATGTCTAGGACTTCATCAGAGCCAAGCTAACTAATAAAAACCCCAGTTTAAATAAGGTACTTTTCCTGCCCATCATAGCATACTTTCAGATTCTTAAAGTCATAGTGTTACATCTACAAAGTGGTATATGACTACTGGTTGTAATGTTGTGACTTAAGTCATTCAGCAACTATCTCTTGGATCTGTCGGTCGGCCGTGGTTTGGTTTCCTTGATATATATTTTGTCCAACTTACTCTGTGCCCTTCCAGAATTTTATTGAATAAAGGAAGAGGTTGTATGAGAAAGTCCTTGTCTGTGTTTCCTCCAGCACTTCAAAGTAATCTAGAAGGTGAACTGGCATTCCTCCAATTTCTCTGAGGGTGAATGTGGATTTTGTGTGTGTGTGTGTGTGTGTGTGTGTGTGTGTGTGTGTGTGTGTGTAAAATATCACTGATTTTTTTCTCTGTGTACCCAGACAATAATACTAAGCACAAACCTTACTCTTCTGTGTAGCAGTAAAAAATACAGTTAACAAGTAATTATCTTTCAAAAATAAGACATAAAATACATAGTGGAACATTCAGACCTTAGAGATTCTAGGGGTCTAGTGGACCCCAGACTGTATAAACATATTTTGACATGCACTTAATGGTGGCCTTTCTCTCAACTGTTGTACCCATTCTAAAACCAGCCCTGGTCAGAGGTGTATATGTAGAAGGTTGCTGTGGATTGTGTGTGGGGCTGAAGATGGTGTGATCATCACTACTTTAATTTTCATCACAAAAAACTCATAAGATGTGCACAGAAGGTCATCATAGCTTGTGTTGGGGCTGGGGACAGTGTATCTATTGTCTATTTTACTTTTCTCATAGACCTTAGAGGTGGGCAAAGAAGGTTACTGCAGCTTGTATAGGGGCATTCTACTGTCTAGGTGTAGCAGGTGGAAATACATTACTGTGATCATTCTTTATTCACTTTTCTCAAAATTACACACCAGGCAAGTATACTGGTAACTGTCTTTTGTGGCAGGGGTGAAGAGTGTTGAGGCATGCTATGTATATGTATGACAGCAGTCACTTGTGACCGTTTGAACCTCTATTTTCTTCCCAGTCGTAACACCAAAAGGCTGAACAAACAGTGACTGGTGTATTTTTTTAGGGATAGAGGAGTAGGGAGGCAAGCAGTATTCCCAGATGGGATTTATGTATCCTCTCAAACATTTGTCTTTTTAGTTTTTTTGTGAGCTAATATTTTGTCAGATTTGAACACTAAGCTTTGGGGAGCATTTGTGTCTTCCCTGAAAAGAAAAAATAAGACTGAAATTCTTTACTCAAAATTTTTAGTCAGGTCTTCACATAATCAAAATGTTGTAAAAATGCTCTAAAATGCAACTCAGAGCATCTATTACCCTATGGCTTGTGGGAGCATGACGACCCCCAGAGCCCTGGCTTTAACTTATTTCCTACATAATTACTGCTATGCTAACTTGGCCAGGTAAGATTTGTTGAAAGAATAGAAGGAAAGTAAACTTGAACAGCAACACCAAATTTCTTTTCTTAATCACAATTTTTGTTCAAGCCATCATTGAATGAAAAAGACTATATATTTATTTTATTTATTTAGTTAACATTTGTTTACCAGGAAAGTCCGACTGGACACAGGTCCTTTTTCAGCGGAGGCCCGGTGAGAAAAACTCCATGAGTAACAGTAAATTTTAATGCACACATTACAATAATCAATAAAGTAAACAAAATGTAGTATACATAAGAAAGTACAAATTTGTTACATCTAGACAACAAAACCTAGGCTTTGAACATAGCTAGTACTGTTTGTAAAGTATGAATTATGTCAAGATGTAAGGTTAAGACAGGTTGGTAGGAATAAAGGATTAAACACCGGGGAAGAAGTTGGATATGGTTGGGGTATACTGTGATGTATCAGAGCATTCATAAGGGGTTAGTACAGGAGCATAGCCACTTATTTTATAGATAAGCTTTAAGTGATGGCTTAAAGTGGTTAGTGGATGAGATTGAGAGAATGGATTTAGGAAAGGAGTTTCATATATGAGGTATATAGTTGGAAAATAAAGATTCTCCTGCAGTGTTGTTGGCATTGGAGATGGTGAGTAAGTTCATATTGTTAGGGTGAAGTGGCCTGATGGAACTTTAAGGAAGGATAAGATTTTGTAGTGCAGGGGTTCTTGTTGGTTGTGTTACAATTTTGTGAGTTAAAGAGAGTTGGTTGTAAAGTATTCTGTTGGGAAGCTCAAGCCAGTCTGGTATCCTTAAAGCTGTACAATGATTTGTTCTGTATGGGCAGTCAAATGCAAACTTAGTAATTTTATTATAACATGGTTGTAACTTAAATAAGTCAGTTTTCCTTTGATTAGTTAAAATCGGAGAGGCATATAGTAGAGTGGAGAACAGATGGGTTTGTGCTAATGTAATTTTGGCCATTGTGGTCAGGAACCTTTTGCTCCTATACAGACTTCCAAGTTTCTTACGGACTTTTTTTATAGTTGGGGAGACATGCAAGTCAAATATAAATGTATATAAAAAAATGATAAAATACACTTAGACCATAGAGAAGTTCATGGTTTCTTTAAAAAGCTGAAGAGTAAAGCAAAATGTGAGAAAAGATTAAACAAAAAGTCATTTGCATGGTGTGGGGAGCCCAGAATGGGTAGAGAACGGGTTAACAGTAGAAGATGTGTGCAAGGGTGATTAAACAGTAAGCAGTGGCAAGGTGGGTGCCATGGAGCCCATTGCATAGGGCATTATTTAACCTCAAGCTAGCCCTTTACATAGAGTTGTTAGTGTTTTATCATTGCAGTGAAATGTTAGTCATGGCCAGTGTTCCTCTGTGAAATGGACCAAAGTAGTGTGAAGAACAGGCCTGTCAAGTTGTAAGACCATTGTTCTGTATGTTACATACTACTCCTTAAAGACTGCTGCATGAATTAAAAATTTGCTTAGAAGGGGTAGAAGTGAAGGGGTCCACAAAATGAACTCTGGCCTTGGAAAGAGACTGACAAAATAGTTTGAAGAAGTAGGAAATGAAATGTGGGCAGCTGTGACACATTAATCTAGCTGTGCACACATGCTGGCTACTTAAACCACCTGGTCAGAAACCATCAGCTTTTTCTGCATTTGTAATAACAGACTTGGGATATGGCATATGTATTCTGATTAATAGTTACCTCCCTGGGCAACCCTGCTACAAAGTGAAGCATCAGATTTGTAGAATAAGTTGAGCTTTCACTTGTGGTAGAATTGCAACTGCCAAACAAAACATACTGTATATGTACGTATATATTAGGTTAAAGAAGTAAGAGATGACTGAAGTCTGTCTAAAATGAAACCATATTCCTTGTGTTTATTCTTCTGATAAATGCCCGTGTAATTATACAGCTTGTATATATAGAAGGGTGTTTTATCATAAGTGTTCCCAGCATGTCTTTTGTATATCAAAATACCACAAAATGCATACAAAGTTTCTTATTTCAGCACTGTTGATTGCATTTGCTGAAGTGTAATCAATGCATGTTTACTGACACTGTTGAACAGCTTCCTTTGATCATGTTTGACAAGTACAGTACATTTATGCAGTTTTATAAGTAGTAAACAAAAAATAATTAGAAGTTTTTTTTTTTTTTTTACTGTGAAAGTGCAGAACACCAAAATGATCAGATTTAACTGTGGCCTGATTTTGTAGGCATGTGGTGGTGTCTAATACCATTTTTGTTGACCACAAACTGTGTGTGATAAAGTGTTAAGTCAGTTTCAGTAATTTATGCTCAAAATATGGGTCCTAATGCTAGACAACCAGTTTCATTGTTCAAAACTGCATGTTCTCACTGGGGCAACTTAAAATGGAACATCTCATAGTCTCAGTTGCATAGGCATGCATTCACTGGACTTAAGTTTTTGTATTGATTAATGTTGTAAATGTCAGGTTCTGTTGGATGGTGTGAGAACATCTGAATTGAGCAGAAGTCCTGAGATGTAAGTACTGAGGTTGTTAACTTAAAGTATCTTATTTCATCTTGAGATCCTTGGCAGAATCCTAAAATAGAAGTAATACAATTTTCAACAGCATGGACAATGTTTTATTTACTGATTTAGGCCTTTGATTCTGTTGGTCACAATCTACTTCCTAGTAAACTAGAAATCATCAGCTTTGTTCCTGGTGTATTTTTCTGGTTTCATAATTAACTAAGTAAGTAAAAACTAAGTGAAAACTCCAGCCAAGCTAGAACTTCCAATGAGTGACCTCCCAAGCCTCCTGTAACAAAGGCACATGGGATATATACAAATGACCCTTATGAACATCAGGTGTTTCAGCTATATGGCGAGTCTGATTGCCCATGACTTTTAAGTTTGAAGTTGTTTTAATGGACAATTTCAGGGCAATAAAGCCAAACCCCACTAGTTTTGGATATGTATATTTCGGCCTTGTTATGACCTCGTCAGCATAGCACAGGTGGAGTGTTTGACTAAGCATAAGAAACAGATGGTTGTTATACCCAGCTCATATCTGTTATCATTAGGGTGACTGCAAAATATCCCAACTAACAAATTAAAACAGAGTGAGGAGGTCACACTGAAAAAACAATCAGTAAAAACTAAATGAAAACTCCAGCCAAGCTAGAACTTCCAATGAGTGACCTCCCAAACCTCTTGTAACAGAGGCACATGGGATATATGCAAATGACCTTTATGAACATCAGGTGTTTCAGCTTTATTGCGATTCTGATTGCCCATGACTTTTACATTTGGAGTTATTTTAATGGACAATTTCAGGCCAATAAAGCCAAACCCCACTAGCTATGGATATGCATATTACGGCCTTGTTATGACCTTGTCAGCATAGCGCATGCAGAGTGTTCATAACAAGGCCGAAATATGCATATCCATAGCTAGTGGGGTTTGGTTTATTGGCCTGAAATTGTCCATTAAAACGACTTAAAACGTAAATGTCATGGGCAATCAGAATCGCCATATAGCTGAAACACCTGATGTTCATAAAGGTCATTTGCATATATCCCATGTGCCTCTGTTACAGGAGGTTTGGGAGGTCACTCATTGGAAGTTCTAGCTTGGCTGGAGTTTTCATTTAGTTTTTACTGATTGGTTTTTCAGTGTGACCTTTTCACTCTTTGCTTTAATTAACTAAATAAGGAAGCTTTTCATGTTGCCTTTGGCAGCACTGTATCTATAGCGACAAACCCTTTCAGTGTTGAACATCATGGACCATAAAATGTTTATGACTCAGACTGAGGAACAGTCCTTATAATGAGATATGATTGTGTAAGACATAGGAGAACATGCTAGTGGGGTTTCCCAGAGATTTTTCATGGGGCCTGTTCAGCTTTCTTTCTTTCTTATAGTAAACCCTGATTTCCAAAAAGTAGAACTAACAGCGTATGCACATAGTGTACAGCTCCATAATTCTGACAAAATAGTCATCGGTTTATGCTTCAAGCAGGCCTTTTACGTCATCTGGAGGAAATTTGTAGATGTGATCTTTTGCAACACCACAGAAAAGTACCTAATCCATTTCAGATTATATTTAAGAGACCGTCTGGATTATGAGCGTAAACACTTGGACCTTCTCATGGACCCAACCGTGTTGTTCAAACAGTATACCACAGCTCTCTAGATGTCATGCTGTATCAGTAAAACTGTGCTACTGAACTAGTTTCCAGTTTGTTCTCTCCTGAAGCAAAAATGGAATTAACAAAAAACATTGCTAACAAAGTTAGAATATGCCCTACCTATAATCTCTTTGAATTCCCCTGTAAATACTACTTTTCTCCATGTCACATTTAACCAGACATGTCCTTTTTTTTTCTTTTTAAGCTGTGCCCAGAATTGTTAGGTTTGCAGAATACAAATTGGCTAAAATGTACTGATAGTCAGTAGAACTTCTTGCTTCTTTCCTCTTCAGATTAATTAATCAATGCATTTGATGTTTACACTATTCACTGCTGCAGCTCTGACTTATGGTTCATAGGTTCATAGGTTCATACTAGGCTATCTGCCCTGGGGCAATTATAAGCCTAGCTCGATTCTGTATGGCTTACGCCACCCCTTGATTTGAGTATACTGTGCCCTTTTTAAGGTTTAGTTTACTGTGCCTCTGTCTAATAGTGACACGGGAGTAATCCCTGGGACAAACCTACGATCCCCCAACCACTTATCGAGATTCTTCTTGAAGAGATTCAGTGAGGTGCTCTGCCTCACATGAACTGGAATTCTATTCCAGAGCGAAGGGAGCCTCTGGGTTATGAACCTGTCCCTCCAGCAAGTTCTATTTATTTCTGTGCTGAGGTTCAAGTCCCTCAAGCGTGTGGCTCTAAGGGATTTAGATTTACTGAGGTGGAGCATGTCCATTAATTCTGGATTTGACATAGCTTTGTATGTCAGGCATAGATCGCCTCAAGTAGGCGGTATGCAACTGAGTAGAGCTGGAGTTTTTAACCGAGCAGCATATGGCATCTGTTTGAGACCCTTGATCCTCTTGGTGAGATACTTTTGGGGTCTTTCTAATTGCTGCAGGTGTCGGGTAAGGTACATCCCAAAAGGGGCATTGTATTCTATGATGGGCCTGATAAGGGATGAATAAAGGGGCATGATTACCTCTCTTGATCTAGATGTGAAACCCTTTGTGATGAGGTGGGCTATGTAGAAGGTCTTTCTAACCACTTTGGCAATGTGGTTTTCAAAGGAGAGATTGCTATCAACTTGGGTCCCCAGGTCCCTAATAACTTTCTATGTACTTAATGGGTTTCCGCCTATGTGGTAATTTGTGAGCACATTGTTTTTGCCAAAGGGTATGACTATACATTTTTTGGCATTTAGCTTTAAACCATGGCGCTGGCACCAGTTATCTGTCTCTGTGAGACCTTTTTGAAGGATGTTTGTGTCAGCTGGAGAGTTGATTATGGCGCCCAGTTTGCAGTCATCTGCGAACTTGGTGAGCCATAGTCCTCCCACGTTTGCCTGTACCTCGGAAAAGTATATACCGAACAAGAGTGGTCCCAGGACAGAACCCTGTGGGACACCACTTGTGACCGGTTTCGAGTCTGACTTGGATCCAGCAACTCTCACTCTGTGGGTTCTGTCTTTGAGCCAGTTTGCGACCCATCTTGTGACATAGGGGTTTATATTTAAGCTGGATAGCTTATCTATGAAGCCCGAGTGGTGTATTGTGTCAAATGCCTTTGCAAGGTCCAGATAGGCTGTGTGGATTACCTTCCCTTTATCTATGGCTTTGGTGACAGTTTCAAAGAAGTCAACCAGGTTCAAAAGGCAGGATCTGCCCTTGACAAAGCCGAACTGGGTAGGATCTAGCGTCTGTAGGTCCCCAATGTCTTTGTTTATGAGCTCCATGATGATCCTCTCCATAGCCTTGCAGACTAAGCTAGTCAGGCTTATGGGGCGATAGTTTCCAGGGTCCGTAGAGGCTCCACCTTTGTGGAGTGGGACCACTGTTGCTGTACGCCATTCTGTGGGCACATATCCTGTAGTGAGGCTGAGATTGTATAGTTGTTTTATTTGAGGGATTAGTTCCTCTTGTAGTTCATGAAGGACGCAACCTGGGATGCCATCTGGCCCCATGGAAGCAGTGTTTTTTGCTTTGGAGAGGGCAGCCTTCACCTGAGCATCTGAGATGTTTGGGAGGCAGCCCTCTGCCGGGATAGATACTTGCTCTTTTGGGGGGGTGGGGTGGAGAAGTTTGCACTGAACCTGTCTGCCAGAATATTGGCGATGTCTGTGGGTTCAGTGTATTTTTTGTCGTTTAGAATCAACTCAGAACAAGTCTGGGAGTTGCATCCCAGGTTTCTAACATAACTGAAAAAAGCCTTATGATTGTCTTTGGTGTCTTGTGCAATTTTTCTCTCGAAGCTGGCCTTGGAGGATTTTATGAAGGATCGTAATTTTTTGCTAGTACTGATCAGAGATGCCTTCCCTATTAGGGATTTTGCTCTATCATGTAGTAGCTTCCTCCTCCTGTTGTACAGTTTATTTATGGCAGGGGTCCACCAGACTGGACGCCTGCCTTTGGATGATTGGGTCTTGGTTTTGTTTGGGATAGCATGATCCATGCATTCCTGGAGATGTCCGTAGAATGCATTTATATAGGATTCTGCAGTTTGGGCTGCAGTTTCCACTGACCCTGGGGCCTTGAAGGATTCCACTTCGGTTTTGAGAAGTGAGAAGTTCGCTTTTGAGAAGTTTTTCACTGTGGTTTTCTGGGCTGGGGGTGGGGTCGGGATGTGGACATCCAGTGAAATTAATTTATGGTCTGATCTTAACAATGAGGGATATACTTCTGGTGTGGAGCATAGAGTCCCCATGTTGGTAATGATCAGGTCTAGTATGTTGTCCCCTCTTGTGGGAGTGGTGACTAGTTGTTCCATAGCATTTGAGTTTATAATTTCCAGGAATCTTTGGGCTAAGGTGCTGGGGCTTGAGTAGTGCTCCCAGTCAATGTTTGGGTAGTTGAAGTCGCCCAATATAATGTTGTTCGGAGAGATCTTCATGTTCTCCAATGTTTTCAGGAAGGCCGAATGGGATTCTTGACTTTGAGAGGGTGGTCTGTAGGATGCTATAAACTGAAAAGCAGTCTTGCCCACTGTTAGTTGCACATGGATGGTCTCCGATACTTCGTGCAATGCCACTAACCTGGAGGTGTGGATATCCTTGATAAATATGGAATCTCCCCCTCCTTTTGTGGTTCGGTCTGGGTTTTGGGGCTGAAAAGCATGATACAAGGTATAGCCCAGTAGTGCTGGGGTGCTCTCTGGAGCCTTGAACCAGGTTTCTGTCACTACACAGATATCGATGTTCTCCATACTGAGGAGAGCTTTGAGTGCGTGCATCTTAAGGTTAAGACTTCTGGCGTTTAGCAGCATTACCCTTAGTTTCTTGTTCCTTGTGCTGTCTATGGGGGTGGGTTTGACTTTTGAGCCTTGCCTAAAAAAGGCACTATGGGGGTGGCAAGAGCCTTTGCCAATATCTGAAAGCCCAGTGGTGACAGGTGCAAGCCGTCCCTAGCGAAGCAACGTGGCTTGTCAAGCATGTCATCCCAGGCTGACAGACACTGGATCCCCTTTGAATGACACCAAAATTTTAGCCAATTGTTAAAATCGATCATTTTGTCTTTGTACTGTGGCATCATTCTAGGTGAGGGTAAGATGCTGCTCAAGGTCAGGGTCATACCAGCTTGGGCTACATGATCAGAGAGCTCCTCTATGTTTCTTTTCATGTAGTCCAGGGAGGTACGTCTCAGGTCATTAACACCAGCATGTACAATGACTGAGTCATATTTGTATTTGCTTTGGAGTGACCTGAGTGCTTGCATTATGTGTCGGATCCTAGCACCCGACAGGCAGCTCACCGTGACCTTCTCTTTATTCAGCCTGGTGAGCAGGACGTCAGTGTGTCTGACAATAGAGTCACCTATAACAAGAGTATCAGGTGTGTTATTTGCTTGGCACACTGACTTTGTGGGTTATGTGTTGTGTGTGTTTTGTTTTGAGGTAGCGTTTGCTTGGATGTCTGCTTTGGAGGTCTCTGTTGCTTAGGTAGATTTTTATTTAGAGCCTCCGAGTATGTTTTTGTGTATTTATGTGTTTGGTTCGCTGATGTGGTGGGACTATGTGATACTGGAATTGTGTTGTGTGAGGTTACCTTCTCCTCCTGACTGGTTACACCAGTTTTGAGATGAGAGAGCTCAGCCTCCAGTTTGGCTAAATAGTTGCATCTCTCACATATATTTGAACCTGTTTGGAGGAGGAGAGGGTTGTCCGTGTACATGAGACAGTTGTAACATTGCCTCAAAATTCCCAGATTCACCAGCTGGACTGGAGAGGAAACCATTGACTGACCTTTGGACATGCTAGAGTAACAGGGAAACTGAATTTAAGACGGACCAATAGAGGACAGGATAATCGTAGAGAGTATAAGAGTAAGTAGTGCTTATGGTTTAATAGTGCTAACTTGTAGGATTACTTAATTGGACCAGTGAAGGGCCTTATAATGAGAATATGGTGTTTAAATTGAGAGATAGAGCAGTTCTAAGGGAAAAAGTGAAGAGCAGACTTTGTGGAGCCAGGAATAGTTTAAACCCAATTAGGCGGCGCTGCCCGTTGTTGCGCTATGCTCAAAAACGCACAAAACCGCGCAAAAGAGGGTTTTAAGAGAGGAAGATGAAGGAGTTTTGGAATTGACCCAAAATGGCCAATAAAACTACAGTTTCAAGTCAGTAACCACTCCCACAGGGGCAGGCAGGCTGCTCAATGTTTTTCACTGCCACTGATCAACAGAGAGACTTTCCTTTAGCCCAAGCAAAAAATGGCCTCACAGAAACTTACAAACAGTTCAAGAACAGCAAGCCTGTAACTGAACTTTTTTAAATCTCATAAAAGTGGGAAAAAAGCAATATTTTTTTTTGTTTTTTCAGAGATAGCAGATGTTAACAAGTATCAACAAGTTATAACAGTGCAGTAAATGACCCCACACAAGAGTGCTAGACCAAAGACAGATAAAATGCAAGTTTTGAGAAAAAAAACGATTTTAAAAATAAGTGCAAACAGGAAATTCAGTAAACAGCTCTATGTTGTGCTCTAAATACAGTTACTAATGCAGAAATCAAATTTAACAAGCCAGAAAATGCTCAAAATAGGCGGCTATGCAGAAAAACTTAGCAAATAAACAGAGGAAAAATACTTAAAGTCTCAAAAGTGGCTCCTTTCTTCTCTCAGCGTTTTCTCCTCTTGGTGGGTGCTTCGCCAACAGCCAACAAGCCTGAAAAGATTGCTGTCTTCAGGTAGCCTGACTGATTTCCAGAGCTCTACCTTGCCCCCAGGCCTTGGCCAACTCCCTTCCACCAAGGAGGTACATAGGTGGCGTAAGAGGCTGGCCAATATTGTCATGAGATCTTTCTTACCATGCCGTTTGTGCGGCATATATGTTAGCAGTGCAGTCAGTTAACCTCCTTCCAGAAACCAGGTAAGTATCCTGTATGGGGTTTCTTTATTTTTTTATTTTTTATAGAGCTTAGTGATAGCTAGTGTCTGATAGTGATTCAGGCTTCTGTTAAAATGTGAATTAATTGTATAGTTTGTGTAAAGAAAATCTCTGAAAAGGACTTCCATTCTAGTTGTTTGTATTGTCTTGTCCCAGAGCACACCTTGGACTCATCTCTGCCTTGTGCCAGTTTCACACCAGGGTAATCTATAAGAGAAGAGCTTTCTCCAGGGGTTTATAGAAAAAAGGTGGGGATGGAGTTCATTCCTGGTTCTAAGCCACCCTGGCATCAGCCAAAATCTGTGGGAACTATCTGCCTAAAAAATAAACATTTGGTGGGAAACATGAAAAGAAGTATTGGTAGAAAGCACTGGGAGACTGAGTGTGTCTTACTTGATGACATTGGTCAGCCTAGGTCCACTTAATCAAGATTCACTTACGTGCTTTTTCAGCCACTGTCTCCAGAATCTGTCTTAACCAGGGCCTCTGTAGCCTGCCAGACTACCTTGGTGTTGGAGGCTTGTATTCAGATTACTGAAGGGAGGGGCTGTATCCTCATGGTATTTGTCCACACAGAGGATTCTGTGTTCCAGTTCAAGATCTTGGTTGGCCTCTTGCAACACAAGGACTCCAGGGTGGTTTTATCTGAAGACGTTAAGCACAAAGTACCAAAGGCCACACTAGTGCCAGCCAGCTTGCATTGGTCTCTCTAAACTTCCAGGCTTCTACAGAGAAACCTTTCCTACTGGCTAAGTATTGTTATTTTTTTTCCTGAAGTTCATTGTGATAGCTCTGGAAATCCCAGAAGTGTCGGCCCCCTTTTAAGAAGAGAAGAGTAGAACCTACTGTGGAGGATTTAGATTCCCCTGACTCTGAAGTAGATGAGCTGCCTTATGTGGATCAGATTCCTTCTGTTGCTGAAAATGAGTCTGACATGAAACACAGTCCTTCCTCTGCATCTCCATCAGATGATTTGTCCTTTGGGAATGCTGTTCATAAAATGAAGGAGAAGTTTCAGTGGGAGGCAAAGGAGTACTTGAAGGCCCACCTCAGACATAGAGCTTTTAGAAGCATGCTTGAGCCTAGAGTACTTGTTCCTGCTGTCATGATGTGTTAGTGCATCTATGAAGCCTGATTCCCTGCCCCCCACCACCAAAAAACCTGACTGCTTCTGTAAGATTAAAGACTCCCATAAAATCTTTTTCAAGAGTTCTGTAGATGATCCAGCTGATGATCCAGCTGTGGTGTCCCTCAATTTCATCAAGGGACCTGATCTGGCTCCATCCAGGAACCCTGTATTCCCAGTGACAGAGAGGGTAGGTTACTAAACAGATCTGTGAACAAAGTTTACACATGTGGTGTTCTGTCCTTTAGTACCTTGAACTGCCAAATCCACATGCTTACCTTTCAGCAATGTCTGTTGAGAAGATGAGGACAAGGTAGAGGGGATGCAAGCTAAGGCTCTGAAACAAGAGATGCATGAACTATGTGCCCACTCTGCTCAGGCAGCCAAGCAATCCCAGCAGTGCTGATATGATGCTTTGGCTACATTATCTAGACCAGCAACCATAGTGTGTGTGATTCAGAGACATGCCTGGTTCAAGACGCAGCCCACTTAGCATCACAAAGGAGAAGTGAGTTAAAGGACCCTCCCTCAAGGTTACAAGTTACAATTTTGCAGAATCCCAAGATGCATAGGAATTTCCACTGGTTTGAAAAGACTGGTCAGATCTTATACCTGATGTCTTAAGAGAAATGCTGTGGTCAGAGACCATAGAAAGAGAATACACTGACCAAGAAGGGTTCTATTTCAGACCTCTTCTAGTGCCAAGAAAGGAAAGCACATAAAGTTCCATTCTATACCCATCTCACTTAAGTTTCTCATCGTTCAAGAGTTCAGAGTACTAACTCTTCAGTGCCTTTTACCATAGACCTAAATAAACCTACTTTCTCATCCAATTAACCGAACAATAAAATGATTTCTCAGGTTCGCAGCAGGGAGAAAACTTTTCCAATTCACTTTATTTCCCTTTGGCTTATGTACTGTACCTAGTATCTTTACCAAAAGCCTGTCTCCACTAAATTGCTTTTTTGCAGAGCAAAATGCATACACATCTATCCTTACTTGAATGAGCATCTCTTCCAATAAAAATCCATGAAGAGAATATACAAGGCTTTGAATTTCACCCTGAACTGCTTCAGGGTCCTGGGTCTTATGTTGAACCTGAAGAGATAATTTCTGACCAGTTTAAAAGACCTGGCCTTCTTGGGGTGCTCCTAGAAACAAATCTACACAGAGCCTTCCTACCAGATGACAGAATTTCTTATCTGGCCCTTACTTACTTCCAGAAGATTGCTCGTCATGCATCAGTATCAGTAAGGGTTTCTCAGAGGGTTGAGATACATGGTCTCTTCAATTTTGTTGGTAACATTGGACCATTTTCACGTGAAGAAACTCCAGTGATACCTCAGAAACAAGTGGTATTAGCAAACACAATCTGTACAGTCCGACATGTACCTCTTCTGTTTTATTAGGAGGGAGATTTCACGGAGAATAGCACAGCTACAGCACAATCAAGGACTTCTTTCAGTGCAACCCATCCCATAGTGACCATCACTACAGACCCCTCAGTCCTAGCCTGGGGGTGGGGATGCATGTGTTCAAGGGACTTGAATATCAAAACCTGAGGGAAAAAGCATAAATATGAAAGGAATGATAGCTGTCAAAAAGGATTTAATCATGCCTGTTCTGCCCACAGCCCGCCCCCCCCAGAATGGTGAGTAGGCCATGCCCTTTCATTCGTCTCCCTTCCCTGCCTGTATCTTCCAGCACCAAGACTGCCAGTCAAACCCCAGTCATCTGAATAAGAGTCAGGGTTTCATCTGTTCTGCTCCTTGGAGCCAGACAGGAAATTGCATGATGGTCATGAGTGAGTGAAGTGATGGGACTGTGGGATGCATGTGCATACAGGTATGTCAGCATGGTAATTGGTGAAGAGTATAAGTCAAGCAAAGAGCACATTAAGGGGAATCCTAAGAAAGATCAGTTAATGAGGTAAGAACAGCTGTTAATGTTTCATTTACAGTGCAGTGAGGGTAAGTTAATCTTAACATTGTACAGTTTGTATTAAGGGTTACCTGATTTGAATGGGTATTTTAGAACTATGCAACAAAGGCTCATAAATTCAACTGAAACAAAAGGTTGTAAATCAAAGTAGAAAAGGACAATGATTTAACAGAACGAGGGAGTTAAGAAACAAGAGACTAGGATTTTGATTGCAAGTACTTGAAGAAAATAAAAAAATGAAGTAGCTGTAATCTTCTCAAGATTTTATGTTAGCGCTTTTGTCTAAATGCATATAGTCTGTTAATGTCTTAACATTTTAATGTTCATGAAATCCAGGTATAATGTGTTCCAGTTTTAAAAAGGAAAAGGCTTTTAAGCAAGGTTTTATGTGTATGACAACTTCAGTGTTTGTTCTATGAGTCTCTTCTTGGTTGGACTTATCTAGTTTAAAACATTTACATACTTGATTGTTTAATTAAGTCAGTGATTAATTAATGAATGTATAAAAACTATAGCATTCAGGGAGAGGGATGTCTGAAGAAGTCTAAGCATTATTTTAGACGAAAGCACTAACATTAAAGTCTTGAGAAGATTACAGCTACTTCATTTTTGTTTTTACAAGTGTTTTAGTTTTTTTGTATTTTCTACTTAAAGAAAATAGTAGTTATATATAGAATATTACATTTATAAAGTAGCAGATAGTATTTTAAGAGCTAAGCCAGTGCAGGAATGCCTGAAGGAGATTTTACCAATAAGTGTGCCTGGTAATAGTAGAAAATAGGCAAGAGAGCTGGACATTACTGAAGGAAATTGGCAAAGAAACCGAGGCACTGGGAGCAAGTAACTTGAGAAGGAAAGGTAATAGAGAGCGATGAGGCTAAGTAGAAATCTGGATTGTGGGTTAGAGACTGCCTTCATTGGCATGGATTGGTACAAGAGTATAGACACAGATAAAGGGACAAGGGAATAAGTGAAATATTAGTTTTTAATTGTCTAGAAAAGAAGCGAATATTAAATGAGGATAATTATCAGGGCACATAAAATGTATGATAACTATAAGAATTAGTCAGATGAGGTTAGAAAAGATTGGGAAAAGAGAATGAAAAGGCAATTTGCAAAGGAACAATGTGATAAAATGCGTAACTTACCCAACCATGCAACAAAGTCCAGAAGGTTTAAAATTTTTGCATGGAAGTATATCCATAGGTATGTTTATACCCAAATTAGATTTCAGAAGATTTTTCTTCAGGTAGATAACAAATGCTGGAGTGTAGGAGGTAATTGGGAACTTATTTTTCTGAGAAAGTAACAAATTAGAGATTTCTTACATTGTACTTTGACAGAAATGCTGGGGGAGCAAGTGGTGGTATGTAAGGCAGTGATTCTTTTGAGCTGCAACATAGTCTGAATTGACTATACATAGTAAAGCATTACTAAGTTTAATATTACTTACTGCCAGAAAAGCAATTACTAGAAAATGGAAACCAAAATCAAAACTAACCATAACTGAAATATTGGGTAAATTGGAAGTGGGATCTTTAGAAAGAGGCAGGAGCAAATTTCATAGAAATAAGTGGAATTTGTGGGAATAATGTATGCATAATAATTTTCAGGAGGAGGGGAGAGGTTAGATGGAGGTCAGGAAATTAACAACTTATGTGATATTGAAATGAGTAAAATTGTTAAGGGGGAAATGTATATATTATAGATTATAAATTAAGTACTGACGAGCCGACACATTCTTAAGAAGCAACTCAAAGTTGCAAAAGTGCTTACCAGTTAATAAAAGTTTCACGTTTTAACCTGGCCGTGTGTCGGCTCGTCAGTACTTTTTTATTTTATAATAATAGCAGTATTTTCGTTTAGTTTTACTAATGAGACGGTAATCCGAGTTGCTAGTGTAATCTTTTGGATATATATATATATATATATATATATATATATATATATATATATATATATGTATATATATATATATATATATATAAACACACCATATGCCAATAACTGTTATTACCGTTTTTCTTTTGTATACCCATATTACAAATGAAAATGTGATGATTTAATAAATAAAATAAAAATTGTAAATTTTGTAAGTAACCATTTAAAATGTCACGGCCTACTATAGCAAGTCCTGAAATAAAGAGACTGAATGGCTGAAAGATCAGACTTACGTTTGCAAAGTGTAAGATGCCATTTCTCAGGATATTCCATTTTCTCTGAGGTGTGGTGATTTCAGAGTTTCTATATATAAGTTCAGGTTGTGTGGTGGGCACACATGGGAGGGTTGCAGTGAGGGGCTTTCCCACCTGCAAAAAAAAGTTGTAAGGAGAAGAGGGATTTTCAAAATTTGCTCTTCTCTTGTGTTTTGGTTTTTTTTTTTTTTGGCTTGTCACTCTGCATTTTGCGTGTGGATATTTAAGTGTGGATATTTCAATAGGAAGCCAATTTTGTAATACTTTATATATATATATATATATATATATATATATATGTGTGTGTGTGTGTGTGCGTATGTATGTATGTATTTATATATATATATATATATATATATATATATATATATATATATATGTATATATAAAAATGTGTGTGTGTGTGTTCACCTTTTCTCCACTGTAATGTGGTCTCAAAGTTTGTATCTTTAATTTGCGGGGGGTGTTGAAAGAAGTGTGTTTGTAAGTTTAGTTATGTCTGAGGTGGAGGGGGTATTACTAACGTGTGTGTTGTAACACTCGATGTCATGGGATGCAATGATTTAAATTTTCAGTGTTGTGTGGCTTTGTTCTACATTTTTAGTGTTCTGTGTTTTCAGTGTTATGGTAATGAGGTGTTGTGGTTTTCATTATAGTAATTTGGTATTTTGAAGTAGATCCGTGTGTGTGTGTGTGTGTGTGTGTGTGTGTGTGTGTGTGTGTGTGTGTGTATCTTTGTATGTAGGTGTGTGTGTATGTATATATATATATATATATATATATATATATATATCTATACACACATACACACACACATTCATGTATTATACAGATACAATAATGTGTGTGCATGTGTGTGTGTGTGTATATATATATATATATATATATATATATATATATATATACTTTGTGGCTGCAGATCTAATAAACAAGTCTAGCTGCCTGTTCGCTGTAGCAGTGCTTTATAACAGCTGGTATTCTGTGGGACTGGATCTTTGTTAGAGCATACTTTTAGAATATTTGCATATTTGATAGACCCGGGGCAAAGTGTTATGTTGTTTTCGACATCACATTGCAGTGCATGGAAGAAAAAAGTGAATATGTTTTGAGTTTGGAATGAAAGAGCTCATCGTAGGGAAGGAAACGAACCCACCTCATTTGCCTACTTCAGTCTCATTCAGTTAGTCCCTTTTCTGCTCTTTGTTTTTGGATTTTGCTTATTGAGTGGTTCCTTTACTCAGTAACTTATCTGCTTAACAAACATATACCATTACTGTTGCTTCTTAAAAGGATAAAATGTGCTTGTGCAAACATTCTTTTCATCTGAGACAGCATAAAGAATGTGCAGAGGACTTGCAAAGCAGTAATTAAAATGTTCCAGAGATGTATTTTTCTGTTTTGCATTAATAGTTACTGCTGCTTTGCAAGTTGCTGTTTTGAATTTGAGTTTGTGAAGGCGTCCTGCATTTTTTCTGTAGATTTATGATTTTGCAGTTAAGTAAAACTTTTTTTTTTACATGCAGAAAAACGGGCAGATTAGAATGTCATAAGGAACTGAAGCCAAGTAACCTTAGATTCAGCATGCTATTTTTTCCTGGAGATTTTGAATTTGAAGCAGCACTGCTGTGTTCATCATAAATATATGCCACATATGAAAAGTTATAGTACTTTAGGTCTGCTGTGATGTTATTGTTAAAACTAATTCCACTACTGTCACACTACAGTATTGTTAGCTTACATGTCATGCAATGTTCAAGTTTGTACACCAGTCTTTTCCTTTTTTATATATTTTTTATAGTACTCTTAGAACTCATGCCACTTTCTTCCACCAGTTATGCACAGTCCTCTGTCTCCATCTCCTACAACAAAGCCTCTGTGTATATATCCCTATGGCGGGGATGTCCTCCTCATCTGGTCATTGCAGCTTGCCTTCATCCTCAGCATATGTTTTGAGGTGCGAGTGGTAGTAATTGTTTTCTCCACACTACTATGCATTCACCTAAGCTAAGGATGTCTTGCCAGGCAAGTTGTACTTGTAGATACAGTATTGATAGGTTCCATCTCAAACAGTCTGCAGTATGGTTCGTCAATTATGCTCCATTGTCATTGTATGTGGTGATATCACATGCTGCAGTTTGAGAATACAGCTAGCCTCTGACTCTGCCAGTTTTCTGCTGCCTGCACAGCTCTGAGCTTAGTTCGGACTTGCTTATTGGAAACAATCCAGTTTTCAGTGTCTTAAGTAGTTAAGCTTTCAGAGTGTTCAACTTGCCTCCGGATAGTAACCCAGCACCCACACTGGCATCCTCTCTGTCCCTAGGAGAGGAGCACTTCCCTAATTATCAGCAGTTCATCTCAGCCAACCCATCTGCAGACTTGGGATGGAGAATGTCCTGGCCTGTCTTGCTATACTGAAGATGGCAGAAGTTGAAGTCCCTGGAATGGAGATATCTGAGAAAGCTGCACTTGCATCCTGTGGTCTTTGCAAGTGCAGTATCAGAATGCCAGTGAAATGGAAGGTAGTCTCACTGTCCATGAAGTAAGTTAATTTCAAAAGTGGTCCTTCTGTCCCCATGTATTGTGATCTCCCCCTAATCTAATGAGGGTCTGAACTCACAGCCGTCTTTATCTTTGGCAGGTGATGAGGAGCCTGGAAAGGGTACTTCTGTGCCTAGGGCCATGGCTATGGGGGCCCAGTCTGGCCAGGAGGCTTCAACAGATATAAAAAAGAAAAATAATAAAAATATGAAAAATAATACTTCTTAACACTGTGGTAGTGGTGCCTTGTCCTTTAAGGAGGACCATGCATGCATCGCATGCCGCACTTAGGCCAGTGCAGATGTAAACCCATTCCACACTTGCGTGTGGAATTTAAACCAGCTGTTCCATTTATAGAGAAGGTAAGTGTGTGCATGTGTGTATATTATTTAAATGAGCGGTTACACTTGTTTATGAGAGCGAGTGTGTGTATGCGTATGTATGTGTGCATGTAATTTAAACTAGCTATTATGTTCATATAAAATATAGTGTATATATTGCTGTATGAGAGAGAAGGTGTGTTTGTGTGTATTGCTGTGTGAGAGAGTAGGTGAGTGTATTGCTATGTGAGAGGGTAGGTGTGTGTATGCATGTGCATTGTTGTGTTTGAGAGTAAGTGTGTGTATGTGTGTGTGCATTGCTGTGTGAGAGAGTAGGTGCGTGTATGTATGTGTATTACTGTATGAGAAAGTGTGTGTGTGTGTCTGTATTGATGTGTGAGAGAGTAGGTGTGTGTATGTATGTATGTGTATTGCTGCATTAGAAAGTATGTGTGTGTGTGTGTGTGTCTGTATTGCTGTGTGAGAGAGTAGGTGTGTGTATGTGTTTGCTGCTGTGTGAGAGCAGAGATAATGTAGGTGTTTGTGTGTGTGTGTGTGTGTGTGTGTGTGGGGCAGCAGAAAGAAGGTAGCTGTGTGTGTATGAGAGAGAGACAAAAGAGAGAGGGTAGGTGTGTGTGGTGTGAGAGAGACAGAAGAGAGAGGATAGGTGTGTGTGTGTGTGTGTGTGTGTGTGTGTGTGTGTGTGTGTGTGTGTGTGTGTGTGTGTGTGTGTGTGTGTGTGTGTGTGCATGGTGTGAGAGAAACAGAAGAGAGAGGGTAGGTGTGTGTGTGTGTGTGTGTGTGTGTGTGTGTGTGTGTGTGTGTGTGTGTGTGTGTGTGTGTGTGTGTGGTGTGAGAGAGACAGAAGAGAGAGGGTAGGTGTGTGTGTGTGCTTGCGAGAGCAGAGAGAAGGTATATATATATGTGTGTGTGTGTGTGTGTAGATAGGTATATAGATATGGGTCTAATTCATAGAATCAAATCCCCAGATCCTCAACTTACATTTCATTGAGACGAATCCTTCTAAGACGAAACTCTACAACATCGAACCTCATGTTATCAAAATAAAAATATTTCCTGATTCTCTGTAGCAACAGCAGTGAATGGAGATGCTGTACATGTACAAGTCACTGGGCGGCTCTCTGGTAGATGTGGGCATGCCATGGGTGTGTGCCCTTGTATGTAATGTAATGCAATCTCAGAGTTAGTATATTTAATTTGCAGGGGGTGCAGGGGGGCACAGCCCCCCCCCTGCAAAAATGCAGGATGGGATAATTTAGGTTTCTGGTGTTTTGGGGGGTGGGTATGCTGTAGGTGGAGTTTGTGTAGTTTTTTGTTTTAGTCTGGGGGGTGTTTGAGGAAGTGGGGTTTGATGTGAAGTTTTGCTGTTCTGCAATTTTGTGTGTGTGTGTGTGTGTATGTATATGTGTATATATATATATATATATATATATAGATATATATATATATATATATATATATATATATATATGTATATATATATATATATATATATATATATATATATATATATATATATATATATATATACACACACACACATATATTTATGTATTTATTGACATTTGTTGACCGGGAAAGTCCACTGGGCCATTGACCCCTTTTCAGTGGAGGCCTGGGGAGAAAAGCTGCACGGTAGTACATTCGAAAAACATTAAGACATTTTAGAGTTTTAAAAGACATTTACACATTATATACCATAATGGTAGTACATTCAATATAGTACATTAAGAGAACATATTCATAGTTCCATCTTCAGATAAAAATTCACAGAGAGTTTCAAGCAAGGGAGAGAATAAAGCCCATGAGTAAAGGGGCAGAAGTAATAGTGAGGTAAGTTGAGTCTCACATAGGATAGTGTAGCAAGAGGTAGGGGGAAGGAAGGAAAAGTCAGGCAGTAAAGGGCAGCAATATGTAGAGAGGTTAGTTGAGATTGCCCTATAGGATGGTTTAGCATGAGGTGGGGAGGCTGTGGAGGTCTGATTGTTGTGCAGTGACAGGATAAGTTTTTTTGGTAGTGTAGTTTGAGTGATGATTTAAAGAGTTTAGAAGATTCCATTAGAGTTATATGGGAGGGTAATGTGTTCCTCAGTTTGGCTGTATTATAGGAGTATAGACTTTGTCCAGCTCTTTTGTTTGATTTAATAACCTTTATTAGTTGTTTCTGAGATGATATAAGCGACTGAGCAGGAGTATAAGTTTGTACGACTGAGTGAAGCACTAGACAGAGGTGGGATTTGAAAATGAGGTTATGTGCTAATGTTAGCTGGATATAAGATAGATGGCTAGAGAATTTGAGCCAGTTGAGTTCTGCAATTGCTTCACAGTGGTGAGTGCGGTTTAGTTTTCCTGAGGCAAATTTAGCTATTTTATGATAGCAGGGTTGCAGTTTATTCCTAAGGGAGGAAAGTAGGTTGGTGAAGATAGCACTTCCATATAGAAGGGAAGGGAGGAGTAGGGTACTTGCTAGTTTAGCTTTGGTTTGCTTGTTGAGGTATAATTTGTGCCTATATAGTTTGCCTAGTTTGAAGTGTACTTTTTTATTGTGTGATGAATATGTGGTTCAAAGGTAAGTTTGTCATCTATTTTTATACCTAAATAGTTTGGCAATTTTAGTTATTTCTATTTCAGTTCCATCCTTAGAAAAAATCTTAAAGTCGAGAATTATTTAGCCAGGTTTCTATTGAAGTAAAAGCTTTCTGGGTTATATCGAGAAGGTCAGAGAAATTATTGGCGGAAGAAATAATCGTCAAATCATCAGCATATTGGAGCAAGTTACCTAGTTGAGAGACTTTGTGAAAGTCATTGATAAAAATATTGAAAAGTAGTGGACCTAGAATGAAACCCCGAAGGACTCCTATGTTATTTTTTTGATAGGTAGATTGCACATTTTGCCATTTTACTGACTGTTTCCTGTTATTGAGGTAGGAGGTGAACTATTTGACAGAATTGGGGGAACATCCTAGTTTTGATATTTGGTACAGTAGTTTGTTGTGTGATACTGTGTCGATGGCTTTTGACAGGTCTAGTAGGATTACTGAGGTATAGAGACCGGTGTCAAGGGCTTTGTTGACAGTATCGGTGAAAGAGAGCAGGGCTGTAATTGTGCTATGTGCTGGGCAGAAGCCATGTTGTGTGGGAGAGAGAAGCTCATTGTCTAGGAGGTGTTTAAGTAGTTGAGTATATACACATTTTTCTAATATTTTTGATAGCGGAGAAAGTATTGAGATTGGGTGGTAGTTTGACAGGTCATAGGAGGTTCCACCTTTATGTAGTGGGCTAATGATAGACTTTTTCCATAAGTCTGGGACATAGCATTCAGAGAGAGATCGATTTATTAGTATACTCAATGGGTATGCAATTGCGCTTGATGCTAGCTTTAAATATTTGGGGGGAGTTTGTCAGCAGAGAGAGAGCAGGGTTTAAGTTTATTGAGAAGTTTGCATATTTGTGAGGTTGGAATGGGTTGGATGGAGAACGAAGGTGCTGTTGGATTATCAGTGCAGGAGTCTAGAGTATGGGGAAGTTTTATTATTATGTGAGGAGTCTGTTGTAGTGTCTTTGATTAGGTTTTGAATAGTAGTAATGAAATGGGTGTTAAAATCATGACATATTTATTGTGAGCTTTTGTCAGGTGTTGGGCATGGGTTTTGTAGTGTGCCAGGATTAAGTAATGTGGAAACTGATTTCCAAAACTTATTTGTATTGTTGTTTGTAGTGGATAGCTGTGAGTAAAAGTAGTTTTTCTTATCTTGTATGACTAGCTTTTTGCAATTGTTTTGGAGTTGCTTATAGGCAAGTTCGGTTTGTTTAGTTTTACATTTTTTCCCACTGTTTCCATGCTTTATCTCTATGGAGGATGTTTTGTTTTGTTGGTTTAGTTAGTCAAGGGGCATGGTTAGCATTGGTACGTTTGGTTCAAGTAGGGGCTAAGCTATTTAGTGTGTCCAGAAAGAGTTTGTTGAAATACTTAATGGCATCATCTGGGGGGGGGGATTTTAGGTTACTTACAAATGTATCTGGTTCAAAGTGAGAGAGATTTCTGGATGTTTTGTAGGTGTGTGTTTTTGATATTTGAAGGTGGGTCCTTTGGGTGTATGTTGGGAGGTGGTCACTTAGTATATCAGTTAAGGTACCTGAGTTGGAATAATTTTATGAGTGAGATACTAATATCCAGTCTAGGGTGGATTCAGATCTAGTAGATAGGCCATGGGTAGAAGTTGTAATGAGCTGTGTGAAGCTATGTAGGTTTATGCTATTGACTGGAGAATTGGTTATTAGGTTCAGACAATTAATGTTTGTATCTCCAAGAATTATGGTTTCCTGTGAGATGTTTTGGTTTGCCCATGATAAAAAGTCCTCAAGGAGGGGGATATTTTGCCCTGATGGGATGTAGATTACTACTATAATTATACGGTGGTTATTATTGATTTGAAGGGAAGTTAGTAAGATTTCTAGATTGGCAAGAATGGGGGGTTGTTTGGGATAGATTGTTATGTTAAGGCTGTGATCGTAGATTAGTGCTACGCCACCACCTTTTTTGTGGAGTCTGTCAGCACGAAGTATGTTGCAACCTGGAGGAAGAATTTCAGTATCAGCAATATGAGGTTTTAGCCACGTTTCTATTACTGCTACAATATTTGGGGTGTGAGTGGATAGCCATGCATGGAACTCAGTAATTTTGTTACATATGCTGTGTGTGTTTATTGTTATCAGTTGAAGTTGTAGACTTTTTGAGGTGGTTGAAGATGTAGGGCCAGGGTTAGGGTGGATGTCCCCACATTGTGTGGGAGAGAGGAGGAGGTGAATAATAGCACTGGTATTGTTTTTATGTGAAAGTGGTTTAGGAAGATAAGTGTTGTTTAATTTGAGTTTGGAGTGAGTATGGAAAAGTTTTGTTTTGCCTAGGTTATACGCATTGTGTAGGAATAAGGAGGGTGAGATGTTTGAATAGCTATTTCTGCTAAGGGGCAGTGGAAGGGTTTGTGTACTAGATCTTGGAGTTGGTGGTGGCAAGGTAGAATATGTAGTGGTAGTTAGGGTTAATAAAGTTAGAGATGTAAAGAGGGTAGGAATAAGAATGATGTATGTTGTGAGACTATGTGAGTCTATGTGGCAGGGCATTTTATATGGAGATTAGGTGTAAATTAAATGTGATTGGAAAATAGGGGTAGAGCTAGAGTGTGTGTGAGCTGATGGTTTATACGAGATGAGGTAGGTAGGGGTTGGGGTTTATGGGTGTATAAATGTAATGACACAGGGGGTGGGTGGGAATGGGGGTAGGGTAGGGGAGTGGAGTGAGCCCGAAGGGCGAACAGAGAGGGCAGGCACAGATCCAGTGATTCCAGGACCAGAAAAAACAATGTCCACAAATGTTACAGGTATGACAAGGCTTAGAAGGGCTAAAGACCTTTGCTTTATACTGTTTGAAATGTATTAACAGGCAGCAAAGATAGAATGTAGTAGGAGCAAGTGTTTGGGTACTTGTAGAATTATTAAGCCAAAAACTCTTAACTAGCAAAGCAGTGTGTGTTAACAAGGGTTTCTGAGGGGTAATATAGAGAGTTTGTAACTTTCGGGTAAGGGAAATAGCTGCAGGAGGGCTGTAACAGATAGACAAAACCTATGCAAGAAAGTAGGGTATGAGACCTGTCTAACCAGCCAATAACAAAGGCTACAGACTAAAGAAAAGTAGTTCAGAGGTATGGGGCAGCTAGGCTAAGGGAAGTAATTAGGGTAACAAAAGCACGATGGAGGAATGGGGGATTCTGTGCGGTGTGCTTCCAGTATTTTAAAATACAACGTATTCTAACATTGATAGTTTAAGAGCTGGACATACAATATGCTCGGACGTTTGCCATCTGTTTAACCTTTAAGAGTGTCTAAGGCAGTGTCTTCCTATTCAGGAGGTGTATTTTGGCCATCAGGGCACTGGTTTAGGGTATTCCAGGATGCAGAGTGCACTAAAAAGGAAGGAGCACAGATAAATAAAGATGCAACAATGGCTTGTTAGAGGTTAGAATTGTTATGCTATTCAAGAAATGCAATGCAAAAACAATGCCTGGTTCCCGCCTTAAACATTTCCCAGTTTGCAAAAACAGTGTTTGTATTCCACATGAAATGCTACCTAGTTATCTCTGAACAGTTTCAAACCAGAAGACAATACCACAGCCACTACAATAAGTAAATTCCTTCTTACATTATCTACAACAGTTGTTATGTCTGTAGACTACCCTAGATGGCGTTACAAAAGAAACGCTATTATTTGGTTAAAGCAGCTTGGTTCTAGACACATGGTACATTAATTATCACAAACATGAAGTTTGCTTA